>NC_045958.1:109634673-109780914 GCF_010909765.2 Amblyraja radiata | reverse complement strand
TATTCCATCCTCTGCATGCTGCCTGACACCAACATGTCACTCCAGTAACACTTTGTGTCTATCTTTGTATAGTTTTGTTTAGTTTTGGGATACATCACAGAAACAGGCCGTTCGGGCCCAGCGCCTTCATGGTCAGCTGCAGGGGGCAGACTCCGGGACACAGAGGCAGTCAGCAGAGAGGGGCGCTTGTCGGGCCTACCTGTATCAGGGGCACTTCAGAATTTCCAACATGTGGACTGGATTTGCACTTTGGACGATTTGCGTTTTCAGTATTTTTTTCTTTTTTTTCTTTTTTTAAACAATGCCAAAATTGTGGTTTAGTTTAGTTTAGTTTAGAGATACAGCGCGGAAACAGGCCCTTCGGCCCACCGATTCCATGCCAACTATCGACCCCCGCACACAAACGCTACCTTAAGGGCCTGTCCCACGAGCATTCGGCTCCATGCGACAAGCGCGACCTAACGTGGTCGCTTGAGCCGTACGGCCTCGTGGGGCCGGTCCCACTTCGATCGCCGGAGCCGTATGGAGTTGTGCGGAGCTGGTCCCGACATCGCGCGGGGCTCCGAAAAACTGACCTTGTTCAAAAATTCCGCGGACTTCGCTCGAACTTCACGTCACTCACTCGACCTTCACGCGGACCCTGCTTCCGGTTTGGTCGCGCTTGCCGCATGCAGGTCGAATGCTCGTGGGACCGTCCCTTTACACACCATTGACAATTTCCAATTGTTACAGAAACCAATTAACCAACAAACCTGAGCGTCTTTGGAGTGGGGGAGGAAACTGGAGCACCCGGAGAAAACCCACGTAGGTCCCGTGGTCAACTCCAAACAGACAGCTAAACTAAAACTCACGTCCTGACCTGAAACGTCACCTATCCATGTTCTCCAGAGATGCTGCCTGACCCGCTGTTACTCCAGCACATTTTGTCTTTCATAGAGGTAATATTTTCACACAATGGGTGGAGGGTGTATGGAACGAGCTGCTAGAGGAGGTAGTTGAGGCAGTTACTATCGCAATATTTAAAAACATTTAGACAGTAATAGGACAGATTAGGAAGGATATGGGTCAAATGCAGGCAGGTGGGACTAGTGTAGATGGGACATGTTGGTCGGTGTGGGCAAGTTGGGACAAAGGGCCTGTTTCCACGCTGTCTGACTATGACTCTATATAAGAAGACTGATGCTATGCAAGGCATGTCCTAAAGCAAGTGTCCAATCTTGAGGAGCATCAACAAGACTGGCAGGGTTTTGGCACTCCTCCTTCCTAGTAAGGAAGTGGTAGATAACTTCATCTTTCTGGACCACATTTTGCTGCAGCCTTCGATTGTAGATGTGTTGGTTTCCTCTCCAACACAAACCCGCTGCTGCTGCAGTGGAGGTTTGGTCAACAGCCATGAAGGATGTGATTAACCAGTGTTGACAGTGGTTTGCTGGGTGTTGGTCATCTGTCCTCAAATAGATTACCAGCATCGCAAGGTGTCAACCCAGAGGTCTAGCTGTGATGTTTGGTGGACTGTGTGGGGTGGGGAGGACCCGTGCAGTGAAGCACTGGCGATCGCGTTTGATGCCCGGAAGTTCCGCCAATGTTTGAGCGGGCGACATTTCCTGCTCATCACCGACCACAAGAAGCTGCTGATTATTTCCAGTCCGGAGAAAAGTCTGCCTGTCATGACATTGCAGTGTCTACAACGTTAGGCCCTGATCATGATGGGATATGATGACCACATCATTTACCGACAGTCTGCCGAGCTTGCCAAAGCCGATGCACCGTCTCGTCTACCGATTGGACCCGACCTGACGTTCGATAAAGAGGAGGCAATTATGGAAATTGAGACGGACGTGAACGCGCTAAACGCGCGGGTCATCGCCGATTTCCCCGTCTCCGTAAGGACGGTCGCCAACTACACAAGCACGGACCCCATTTTGTCGAAAGTGGTGTCATGAGTGGGATTCTTTGGATTGGACAATATAGACAATAGACAATAGGTGCAGGAGTAGGCCATTCGGCCCTTCGAGCCAGCAACAGCATTCAATGTGATCATGGCTGATCATCCCCAATCAGTACCCTGTTCCTGCCTTCTCCCCATATCCCATGACTCGGCTATTTTTAAGAGCCCTATCTAGCTCTCGCTTGAAAGCATCCAGAGAACCCGCCTCCACCATCCTCGGAGGCAGAGAATTCCACAGACTCACCACTCTCTGTGAGAAAAGTGTTTCCTCGTCTCCGTTCTAAATGGCTTACCCATTATTCTTAAACTGTGGCCCCTGGTTCTGGACTCCCCCAACATCGGGAACATGTCTCCAGAAACATTTGCACTGCTTCAAAATTTACTTACAGAAGAAGTAACTGAAGCCACATATGCTGAAATCACAACGGCTTTGCAGCATTAGATAAGCACCTGTGGACTTGAACGTAATAGGTTAAGTCCAGGGGGTCAGATATGGAGCTTTATGTGTGGGCCAGATATATTGTCAGTGCAGGGCTAGGAGCAAGGTCAAGTGTGCATCCAGAGTCAAGGTCTTGAATAGTACTCGGTGTGCAGTCAAAGCTGGGACAATGGGAGTGTTCAGCACTGGGAACCTAAGCAGGTAAGCAGCTATGATCAGGGTAGGATAGGGGGCCAGGTGTAAGGCTGGACTCAAGGTAAGGAACGAGAGAAGGTATACAACTGGAGTCAGGGTCTGGACTAGTACCAAGTGTGCAGTGAGACCCAGGTTGGTCAACATGGGCCAAGTGCTTGATTACAATCTGATTTCCATACATGAATATACTAAGATCATTCATGTGCTGCACCTGTTGGTCAGAGCCTGGCTCTACTGTGGAATGTAATTTAACCTAACCTTATTCATATCTAATCCAATTTAAAGCATAAATATTGCATTCAAGTGTGAGTTGAAAGACTCACTACAGTATGCACCAGATTGCACTATTTCAAGGTGAAAAATACAAAAGCTCCATACCAATGGAAGGGGGAGCATCCTCTTCCCATTCCCTCCCCCCTCCCCTCCTCGCAATTTCTCACTCCCAACTCTCACCAAGTGTTGGCAGCCCTGATATACATATTGGCTGATTTTACATTTTTTGAAACCGACAGAAAGATCAGTTGTGAATATGGGAAAGTTGAGGTTTTTTTCTAAACAAACTATATCATGCTTTTCAAAGCTGCATCAAATACTGGTTACAAATGTAGTTCAAAATCAACACTTTGAACCTGGCAGGATGCTGTTATTATGTGTTCAAGAAGGAACTGCAGATGCTGGAAGATCGAAGGTACACAAAATTGCTGGAGAAACTCAGCGGGTGCAGCAGCATCTATGGAGTGAAGATGAAGTCTGAAGAAGGGTTTCGGCCCGAAACGTCGCCTATTTCCTTCGCTCCATAGATGCTGCTGCACCCGCTGAGTTTCTCCAGCAATTTTGTGTACCTGCCGTTTTTATGTGTTCTATCTTGTCTCACTTACTCTGGTAATGACCCTGCCACCCAATCATTTTTATGTCTCATTCCGAAACACAGCTAACAGGTTGATTTAGACAGGGACATGGATAGGACAGGTGTAGAGACAGTATCACACAGCATGGGGTGGCAGGGTGGCGCAGCGGTAGAGTTGCTGCCTCACAGCGCCGGGTTTGATCTTGTCTGTACGGAATTTGTACATTCTCCCAGTGACCTGTGTGGGTTTTCTCAGAGATCTTTGGTTTCCTCCCACACTCCAAAGAAGTACAGGTTTGTAGGCTAATTGGCTTGGTATGAATGTAAATTGTCCCTAGTGTGTGTAGGATGGCGTTAGTGTGCAGGGATCACGGGTTGGTGCGGTAGGCCGAAGAGCCTGTTTCCGCACTGTATCTCGAAACTAAAACATAGCCAATGAAGTGAAAGCTGCAGAAAAAATAAAGGCCTCACACTTGCTAAACATGTGAACTCAACTGGGTTTTGTCTTTGCCCTGCCTTTGCATTATCTTTCCCATTAGCAAGGGCAGCATGGTGGCGCAGCGGTAGTTGCTGCCTTACAGCACTTGCAGTGCCAGAGATTCAGGTTCAATCCTGACTACGGATGCCGTCTGTATGGAGTGACCGTGTGGGTTTTCTCCGAGATCTTCACTTTTCCCCCACACTGCAACGACATGCAGGTAAATTGTGGGTAAATTGGCTTGGTAAATATAAGATTCAGATTCAGATTCAGGTTCAACTTTATTGTCATTGTCAGTGTACAGTACAGAGACAACGAAATGCAGTTAGCATCTCCCTAGAAGAGCGACATAAATATGAGCAATAAATAAATCTATTTACGTGCAAACAGGCATAGTATTTTTTTCCTGGTGGGAGGAGTGTCCGGGGGGGGGGGGGGTGATTGGTAATCATCGAGGTACAGTGTTGAGTAGTGTAACAGCCGCAGGGAAGAAGCTGTTCCTGGACCTGCTGGTCCAGCAACGGAGAGACCTGTAGCGTCTCCCGGATGGTAGGAGGGTAAACAGTCTGTGGTTGGGGTGAGAGCAGTCCTTGGCGATGCTGAGCGCCCTTCGCAGACATCACTTGCTTTGGACAGACTCAATGGAGGGGAGTGAGGAACCGGTGATGCGTTGGGCAATTTTCACCACCCTCTGCAGTGCTTTCCGGTCGGAGACAGAGCAGTTGCCATACCATACTGTGATACAGTTGGTAAGGATGCTCTCGATGGTGCAGCGGTAGAAGTTCACCAGAATCTGAGGAGACAGATGGACCTTCTTCAGTCTCCTCAGGAAGAAGAGACGCTGGTGAGCCATCTTGACCAGAGTTGAGGTATTGTGGGTCCAAGAGAGGTAATCGGAGATGTTGACCCCCAGGAACCTGAAGCTGGAAACATGTCCCTAGTGCATGTGTGTGGGATAGTGTTAATGGGCAGGAATCGCTGGTCGGTGCGGACCCGGTCGGCTGAAGGGCCTGTTTCCGCGCCGTATCTCCAAACTAAACTAGGTCAAGGGTTCCCAAAGTGGGGTAAATTTACCCCAGGGGGTAACTTTCGCCTACCCAGAGGGATACATTTGTCGATTCTGGATTTGCACATATTTTTTTCTCATTGACTGACTGTGTTTGGTTCTGGTATACCGGTATAGGTTCATCATAAATAAGTGAAACAACATTGTTATGTGCTATTAAAGTTGCCAGGGGTAAACGGGACGAAAAAAGTTTGGAGGTCCCCTGCTCCGGGTGAAATAAAGAGGCAAGACCATGAGCTTCTGCGGTTGTAAGACTGGATACTAAAAGCATCTCAAGTGTTCAGGTTACAGGTCATACAGATAGTATTATGTTCACACCTTTACTGCTACTGCACAGTGATATTATCTCTTGTGTGACAAAGACTACTGATCAAATCATCAGATGGTGCACAAAACCTTAGCAAACTCTAAGATTTGCAAAATTAGCAAATCTTCCTCTGTTCAATGCAATACATACCTCCCCTACAGGTCTCCTCTTGGTTTTACACCAAGTGGTGGTGATGTTCTGAAATTAATACTGGTTCAGGTTAGACATGTTTTCGATTGAGGTAGGCCGCTCATGCTTCAATCCTACACTGGGCCGGAATCTGTCACGTGCGAAAAGGATCATTTGCAGCATATCTCAATAGTCTCTACAGCTGCAGAAAATATTGGTGTTATTGGTATTAATCCTCTTGTGCATTGGAAACAGGACAACACAAGCACAAGGTGGCACGGTGGCGCAGCGGTGGAGTTGCTGCCTTACAGCGTTTTGCAGCGCTGGAGACTCCGGGATCGATCCCGACTACAGGTGCTGTCTGTATGGAGTTTGTACGTTTGCCCCGTGACCTGCGTGGGTTTTCTTCACTTTCCTCATACACTCCAAAGACGTACAGGTTTGTAGGTTAATTGGCTTGGTATAAATGTAAAAAAACTGTCCCTGGTGGGTGTAGGGTAGTGTTAATGTGTGGGGATCGCTGGTATCTGTTCATCATTAGTTGCAGACTCAGTGGGCCGAAGGGCCTTCCGTGCTGTATCTCTAAAACTAAAAAAACAAAAACTCAAACTCAAACAGGACCTTCAGCCCACAATGTCTGTGCCGAACATGAAGCCAAGAGCGACCCTTATCTGCTTGCACATGATCCATAGCCCTCCATCCCCTGTACACCCATGTGTCTATCTAAAAGCCTCTCAACACCACTATCATATCTTCCACAACCACTACCCCAGGCAATGTGTTCCAGGCATCCTCCACCCTCTGTATAAAATAAAATTACCTCACATATCTCCTTTAAACATCATGCCTTTCTCCTTAAACCTATCCCCTTTGAGTCTTTTCCACCCTGGGAAAAAGATTCTGACTGTCTTTCTTTTCTATGCATCTCAACTTTATATACTCCTATCAGTTTGTCGTTCCAGAGGGAAAAAATCCAAGTCTCTCCAATCTCACCCTGTGGCTAATACCCCCTGATCCAGGCCCCATTCTGGTAAACCTCCTCTGCACTCTCTCCAACACTCCCACACTCTTCTTGTAATGTGGCAACCAGAACTGCACACTCCAAAGACGTACAGGTGTGTAGGTTCATTGGCTTGGTAAATGTAAAAATTGTGCCAGGTGTGTGTGTAGGATAGTGTTAAAGTGCGGCATTCGCTGGTCGGCGCGGACCCGGTGGGCCGAAAGGGCCTGTTTCCACGCTGTATCTCTAAACTTGTTTTGGTTCAAAACTCTTCATGACATATAGATTTAGGAATTAGCAATGGTGGGCCAATCACTAGTGATGCTATGAAATAAAGGGTGGCTCAGTGATTGGCTGGTAGTGTTGCTGCCTCACGGCGCCAGAGACCCAAGTTCAATGCTGACCATGGGTGCTGGCTGTCTGTGTGGAGTTTGCACGTTCTCCCTGTGGCCACGAAGGTTTCCTCCGGGTGCTCTGATTTCCTCTCACATTGTAGGTTCATTGGCTTCGGTAAATTGTCCCTTAGTGCAAAAGGGAATGTCGAGAAAGTGGGATAACATGGAAACAGCTGAACGAGTGATCGATGGTCGGCATGAGCTTGGTTGGCCGAAGGGCCTGTTTCCATACTGTGTCTCTAAAAAACGCCAACAAAATGGCTCCAGGGGCCCAGTTTCCACACTGATCTTGGGCTCAGTTTGTCACAAGTTCGCAAGTTAGAGGAGTAGAATTAGGCCATTCGGCCCATCGAGTCTACTCTCCATTCAATCATGGCTGAGCTCTGCCACCCAATCCCATTTTCCTGCCTTCTCCCCATAACCTTCGACACCCGTTCTAATAAAAAACCTGTCTATCTCCGCCTTAAAAATATCCACTGACTTGGCGTCCACAAGGCGTCCACAATGAGTTCCACAGATTAACTACCATCTGACGAAAGAAGTTCCTCCTCACCTCTTTTTTAAAAGAGCGGCCTTTAATTTTTTGGCTATGACCTCTGGTCCCAGATTTAGGTATGTTACAAAACTTACCTTCAGCGGCTCTGCAGTTTTGCCACTGGCCGTGTGCGCGACTTTGGCGCCTTTGAGAGGGGGACGGGATTTAAATGCCGTCTTCTCCTGCCTGTTGAAGTCGATCTTTGTCAGGCTTTTAGCTGCTGAAGAATAATCAATCCGACTTGCATTTTATCAAGTTTTTTAAAAACATCGCTGGATAATTTAATTGCTGGAGTAAATTAAAATTCGACTTCTAAAGCCGTCAACGCCGACAACGGGACGGATCTCACGTACGGGACAAAGCAAGGTAAGCCGTTTATTTTACATATAAATGTGCTTCTTAGGATTACTTTAATCCAAATTTTACGTTGCGAAAAGGTGTCTTTCCTGCCGATATGGGGTTTAAATTCACCGCAAATGCAACGTTACAATCGATCGCGTTCCACAAAATCCCACTCGCAAGATGATTTAAATGCCCATTAATTTACGGGAATTAAACACTAAATTCCTTCCATTTGGCCTATAAATTCATGACAATGAGATTTAAAAATCATGTTATATTGTGAATTCTTGTGTGAATGTTATTTGGACACTTAGCTATTTAAAAATGTTAACCTTTTCTTAAGAAATTGATAGATGTTTAGATCTAGTAATTGAATTTTGTAATTAGGTACAATTAGGTAACTAACTAATTATATGCTTTAATTTCAGGTCATCCAAGTAAGATTGTTTCATATTTGTTTCACAATGCGTCAATCTATAATAACTGAAAATTTCAGTCAGTTCTCTTAACTTTTAAGAAAGTTATGGGCTTTTGACTATCCTCGATCACAGCTTTTGTGTTAAGTCAATGGAAAAGCAAGATGCTAATTTCCGAGTATGAAAATGGCCATATCTTTTTTAATACTGAAGATATGAAAGTGAATTAGGTGTCAAATTAAACTTATTTTTATTCTTTATTTGATGGGATAAATTGCAGCCTTAATTTTTTTAATCTGAAAATTCTGTAACATTGCTACTAGACTCTCCCACCAGTGGAAACATCCTTTCCACGTCCACTCTATCTATACCTTTCATTCTTCTGTAAGTTTCAATGAAGTCCCCCCTCAACCTTCTAAACTCCAGCGAGTACAGGCCCAGTGCCGACAAACACTCATCATATGCTCACCCACCCATTGCTGGGATCATTCTTGTAAACCTCCTCTGGACCCTTTCCAGAGCCAGCACATCCTTCCTCAGATATGGGGGACAAAATTTGCTCACAATATTCCAAATGCGGCCTGACCAGCGCCTTCGAGAGCCTCAGCATTACATCCCTGTTTTTGTATACAAGCCCTCTTGAAATCAATGCTAGCATTGAGTTTGCTTAATGTTAGCATAAAATTTGCCTTCCTTATTACCAATTCAACATGTAAATTAACTTTTTGGGAGTCTTGCACCAGCACTCCCAAGTCCCTTTATACCTCCGATTTCTGGATTCTCTCCCCATTTAGTAATTAATCTACGCCTTTAATCTTATGCATGATTCCGCACTCTGCTACACTGAATTTCATCTGCCACTTCCCTGCCCACTCTCCTAACCTGTCCAAGTCCTTCCGCACAGCCCTTGCTTCCTCTGAATCAGGGTCCCGACCCGAAACGTCGCCAATTCCTTCTCTCCATAGATGCTGCCTCACCCGCTGAGTTACTCCAGCATTTTGTGTCTCTCCTCGATTTAAACAACATCGGCAGTTCTCTCTTAAACAAACCTTGCTTCCTCTACACTGCCTGCCCCTCAGTTGGCTGAGTGGGTTCTCATTGAGAGCTCTGGCTTATACCTACATCCCAAAGACATTCTGGTAGGTTAACTGCATAGGAAGGAACTACAGATGCTGCTGGCCTGTCCTAGCCCAGTCCTTAGCTGGAGCTCGGAGAAGCAGCAAGCGGAAGCTGAGAGAAGAGACTATAAGCTTGAAAGTCCGTGGGGAAGAAGGTGAGTCAGAGGGGAAAACAGTTTAAAAAGTGCATAGATACAGGATAAGGGGATAACATTTAGTGCAAGGTAAAGCCAGTAAAGTCCGATCAAAATGTCCGAAGGAACTGCAGATGCTGGTTTAAACCAAACAGAGACACAAAGTGCTGGATGAGCAGTGGGACTCTGAGATCTACAGTCTGCAACAGAGGAGGGGGCAGAAACCTTCCTCCTATTTAGAGAGAACATGGATGAGCATTGAAGCGACTGTACTTATTAGAAAATGCTCTCAAAGGCACTTGATCAGTGGCGGACTGGCCAGGGTGTCAGCTTGCCCGATGGCAAGTGGGCCCCCTTTGTCTCCTGGCAACCAATATTGTTAGACCCAGTCCGCCACCGCACTTGATCAAAAGGTCATAGGATCATTGGTGAGAGGAGAAGATTAGGGCCATTCGGCCCATCAAGTCTACTCCGTCATTCAATCATGGCTGATCCATCTCTCCTTCTTAACCCCCTTCTCCCCATAACCTCTGACACCCGCACTAATCAAGAATCTATCTATCTCTGCCTTTAAAATATCGATGGCCTCCGCACCCTTCTCTCGATCTGTGTTGTCGGCTCAATAAGTCCTACTGTGGCATTCATTTCTATCATTTTGTGACCCTTATGAAAAGGGATGATGGGGACTTTGTATCATTTCTTTTCCCCCGAGTAGAAGATTGCCAAATATGACCGGTGGCTGCAAATGCGACCGCAAGAAATTGCAGCGAATCGTGGACGCAGCCCAGACCTTCGCACAAACCAACCTCCCTTCCATCGACTCCATTTATACCTCACGCTGCCTCGGCAAGGCCAGCAGCATAATCAAGGACCAGCTGCACACTGGCCACTCCCTCTTCCCCCCCCCCCTCTCCCATCGGGCAAGAGGTACAGAAGTGCGAAAACGCACACACCTCCAGATTCAGAGACAATTTCTTCCCAGCTGTTATCAGCTGTGAATCATCCTACCACAGCCAGAGAGCAGTGCTGAACTACTATCTACCTCATTGGTGACCCTTGGACTATTCTCATTAAGATTTTGCAGCCTTTTCCTTGCATTAAAAGTATTCCCTTCTGTATCTAGTTCAAGTTCAAATTCTGAGGCTATGGCCTCTGGTCCTAGACTCTCCCACTAGTGGAAACATCCTCTCCACATCCACTCTATCCAGGCCTCTCACTAGGTGGTCTTTCCATGGTACATTTATCTTTGCATTCTGCAAAATTAACCTCAACCTATTTAGTTAGATCTGTGAGAAGTTTGTATGTGACACAATGTGCCGTGATGATGAGATAAGGTTAACACCATTGATGCTGTTGGAAGGGATATGTTGGTAGGACTCACCCTATCAGTCACTGCAGGCTGCGATTATGCATTCTGCAATGAGTTAAGATTCTGTGGTAAGCCTCACAACATCTAAGATGATGCACTTACAATGGATTGCAGCAATATGCAGCGAGCCGTAATGTTCAAATGTTGGAGGCATTTTAGTCACCATTTCATACAAATAGTTACGGAGTCATTATGACCCAACCTGCCTATGCCAACCAACATGGCCCCATCTGCACTAGTCCCACCTGCCTGTTTTTGGCCCATATCTCTCTAAACCCACCCTGTCCAAGTACCTGTCTACATGTTTACTAAATTTATATTTCATACGTTCTAGGAACAGAACTAGGTCATTTGGCCCATCAAGTCTACTCCGCCATTCAATCTATCTTTTCCTCTCAACCCCATTCTCCTGCCCCTAACCCCTGACACCTGTACTAATCAAGAATGTATCTGTCTCTGCCTTAAAAGTATCCACTGACTTGGCCTCCACAAACTTCTAAGGGCATGAATTCCACAGGTTCACCACCCTCTGACTAAAGAAATTCGTCTTCATCTCCTTTCCAAAGGAACGTTGTTTAATTCTGAGGCTATGGTCACCACAGACTCTCCCACTAGTTAGCTGCTGCCAAATTACAAGCAGATTATCCTGAAATACTTTTTCATTTATTATATTTTGGGATGGGTACAACCGGAAAAGCATTTCCCTAACAGCTCCTGTGAAGGTGGGCATCTACATTCCTGAACTTGTGCAAAAGTTCTAAAATGTAGACCACCAGGGGCGATGGCTGCCCTGCCTGCAGTCTGTTCATTTTTCCATTCTTTTTGTTGTTTTTAGTGTTGTTAAAAGTTTGTGTGAATGTTCTTCGGTTTGTTTTATGGGGGAGGGGGGAGGGGATCGGGGGAATCTTTTTTTTCAAGTTCTTACCTTGCTGAAGATGTGATCAATTTTCGGATCACATTCTCCGGCACGCTCTGCGGCCTACCATCGCTGGAGCTGGAAGCCTCCTCGGACTGTCGTGAGCCCCACCGCGGGGCGCGGACTTAACATCGAAGCTGATCCATTGCTTGGGATTGCTCCCACCGCGACCACCGCGGACTTTACCATCAAGGGCTCGCTGTCTTCGGGAGAGGCTAGTCGGGAGCTCCAATGTCGCAGAAGGTTCGACCAGCCCCGACGCGAGGTTCGATCGTCCAGCGCGGGGGAGCTGACATCCCCCCGATGAGGGAGCTGATTGCCTCAACGCGGAGGGCCCGAACGCCGCCGGCTGCGGGAGTCAAGATCGTCCCATCAACGAGGCCCACGACCGAGGAAGAACAAAAGGAAGGACTTGAACTTTATTTCACCTTCCATCACAGTGAGGAATGTGTACAATACAATACAATACAATACAATACAATACCTTTTATTTGTCATTTGAACCTCACATGAGGTTCAAACGAAATTTGGTTTCTGCAGCCATACAAGAAAAGAGCCAAGACACACACCAACACAATTTACACAAACATCCATCACAGTGAATCTCCTCCTCACTGTGATGGAAGGCAAAGTCTTGTCTCTCCCCTGCTCTCCATTCCTCTCCCGAAGTCGAGGTCAAAGCCCCCGGCGGGCGCTAGCAAGTCCGCGGCCACTCAAAGTCAAGCCGGGCGATGTAAGGCCCTGCCCCGGGTCTTGGTGTTGGAGCCCCCAGCGGGCGCTAGCAAGTCCGCGGCAAATTAAAGCCGCGCCGGGCGTTGTAAGGCCCCGCTCCAGGTCACTCTCAACCCCGCAATTCGGGCAGGAGAAGTCGCCATTGCCGGTGCCCCGCGAAGCAGTCTCCCACCGGGGACCAGCAAGCTCCCGGTGTCACCATCCACCGGAGTCGGGTCACACCAGCGCGCCACCGCAGCTCTCCACGTTCCGAAGCTGGCCAGCTCCACGGAGGTAGGTCCACAGCTCCGCAGCTCCACAGCTCCACAGGCTCCGCAGCTCCGTGACTTGAGCCTCCAGGTCGTTCCGGTTGGAGGCTGCTCCACGGCGCTAGGCCCCAACGGCAACGGAGACCCGACAGGGAAAAGGTCGGGTCTCCATGTAGGAGTCACTGTGGTGGATGTTCGTGTTAAAATGTGTTTTTGAGTGATCTGTTGCTTTTAATTGTATGACTGACCTGGCCAACGAAATTCCTCGTATGTTGCAAAACATACTTGGCGAATAAAGTGTGATTCTGATTCTGATTCTGTTCAGATGCAGTTAAACTGTTTAGAGATACGGCATGAAGACAAGCTCTCCGGCCCACCGAGTTCAAGCCAACCATCGATCAGCGGGTGATGCAGCATCTATGGAGAGAAGGAATAGGCCACGTGTGTGAAGAAAGGTCTCGACCCGAAACGTCGCCTATTCCTTCTCTCCATAGATGCTGCATCACCCGCTGAGTTCCTCCAGCATTTTTTGTCTCCCTTCGATTTTTCCAGCATCTGCAGTTCTTTCTTAACCATTGAACTTCCATTCACGTCGGTTCTATGTTATCCCACTTTCTCATTCCCTTCACACGGGACATTATTACAGAGGCCAATTAACCCCCGACAACCCCACACATGGAGAGCACTGTGGTGCAACAGTAGAGCTGCTACCTTACAGCACCAGAGATCTGAATAGAATAGAATAGAATAGAATAGAATAGAATGCCTTTATTGTCATTCAAACAAACAAAGGTTTGAACGAAATTGTGCTCCCTGCGGTCATAACAGCAAAAAAAAATAAAACACACAATTAACACAATTCCACACAAACATCCATCACAGTGAATCTCCAAACACCTCCTCCCTGTTCTTCTCCTGTGGTCAGGCAGTCAAACTGCTGCGTCGAGGTGATCGAGGCTTTTGATGTTAAAGTGCCCGGCGGGCGATGGTAAGTCCCGCGGCCGATTAAGCCGCGCCGGGCGATGTACGGCCCTGTGACGGGCCGATTCGAAACAGGCCCTTCTGCCCACCGACTCCGCGCCAACCAGCGATCACCCCGTACACTCACACTATCCTACACACACGAGGGATAATTTACAATGTTATCAAACCAATTACCCTACAAACCTGCACGTCTTTGGAGAGTGGGAGGAAACCGGAGCACCCGGAGAAAACCCTCGCAGGTCACAGGGAGAACGCGCAAATTCCGTACAGACAACACCCGTAGTCAGGATCAAACCTGGCTCTCTGGCGCTGTGAGACAGCAGCATGGGAGGATTAGATCGGGTAGATGCACAGAGTCTTTTACCCAGAGTAGGGGAATCGAGGACCAGAGGACATAGGTTCAAGGTGAAGGGGAAAAGATTTAATAGGAATCCGAGGGGTAACTTTTTCACACAAAGGATGATGGGTGTACGGAACAAGCTGCCAGGGAAGGTAGTTGAGGCTGGGACTATCGCAATGTTTAAGAAACAGTTGTAGGGTACATGAATAGGATGGGTTTGGAGGGTTATGGACCAAGTGGGACTGGGGTAGCTGGGACATTGTTGGCCGGTGTGGGTGAGTTGGGCCGAAGGGCTTGTTTCCACAGTGTATTACTCTATGACTCTACCGCTGTGCCACCGTGCCGTCCTAAAATCGTAGAGATCTTGATGGTAGACCTCCACGGTATGGTAGATGGGTTTGGAGTAGCCCACGTACATGATTACAGTGCATTTAGTTAGCTGGTACACATTGCAGTAGTTACGAGTTGGTGATGACGAGAATTAATGTTTAGGGTAGTGCCATTTAAGCGGGTGCTTCTTGATTGTTGGAGGTGCACTCATCTTAACGAGTGGAGAATACCCTCTCAGACGTTTTTTCTTTTGAGATGCAGCAAGGAAGCAGGCTCTTCGGCCCATCGGGTCCGTGCCGACCAGCGCTCCCCCGCACATTAACACTATCCTACACCCACTAGGGACAATTTTTACCTTTGCCAAGCCAATTAACCGACACACCTGTACGTCTTTGGAGGAGAGGAATCCGAAGATCTCGGAGAAAAACCCACGCAGGTCACGGGGAGAACGTACAAACTCCGTCCAGACAGCACCCGTAGTCAGGATCGAATCCGGGTTTCTGGCGCTGCATTCGCTGTAAAGCGGCAACTCTACCGCTGCGCCACCGTGACTGCCGGCTTCTGACCTATTGCTTTGCAGACGGTAGGAAGTTGACAGTATGTGACTTCACAATGTAGGCAAAAATGCTGGAGAAACTCAGCGGGTGAGGCAGCGTCTATGGAGCGAAGGAATAGGTGACGTGTCGGGTCTACCTTCGATTTTTCCAGCATCTGCAGTTCCTTCTTAAACATTACTCACTTCACAATGTCCGTTCTCTGGCCAGCACCCTACAGTCACAGTATTTCCGTTGGCTTGTCCAACTGGGTTTCTGTTCAATACCAACCCTCAGGATGTTGGAGGTTTAACAGCTGTAATTCCAATGAAATTCAAGGGTAAGTTGATTAGTCATAGGAGCCAGATTCAGCCATTCAGCCCATCGAGCCTACTCCGCCATTCAATCATGGTTGATCTATCTCTCCCTCACAACCTCATTCTCCTGCCTTCTCCCCATAACCTTCAACACCCAGACTAATCAAGAACCTGCCAAATCACCGCTTGAAAAATACCCACTGATTTGTCCTCCACAGCCTTCTGTGGCAATGATTTCCACAGGTTCACTACCCACTAACCAGAGAAATTTGTCAGCATCTTCAGGGCGTCGTGGGCCACAAGGTGGCGCAGTGGTAGAGTTGCTGCCTTAAAGCCCTATCCCACGGTACGAGTTCATCCAAGAGCTCTCCCGAGTTTAAAAAAAAAATCAAACTCGTGGTAAGCACGGAGAATAAACGTAGCGGGTACGTCGGAGCTCGGGGACATCTCGTAGCGGCTCGTAATGCTAACGGCAGGTACTCGGGAAGACTCGCTAACGGTAGGTAAGCACGGGAAGGCTCGTGAAGATTTTTCAACATGTTGAAAAATGTCCACGAGAGCCCCGAGTACCGACGAACGGCCATTACCGTAAATCTCCGAGTTCGAATCAGGGCAAACTCGGGAGAACTCTTGGAATGAACTCGCACCGTGGGACAGGGGTTTTACAGCGCCAGCGACCCAGGTTCGATCCTGACTGACCAGGTGCTGTCTGTATGGAGTTTGTACGTTCTCCCTATGACTCCGTGGGTTTTCCCCGGGTGCTCCGGTTTCCTCCCACACTCCAAATATGCACGTTTGAAGGCTAATTGGCTACGGTAAAAAGATTGTAAATAGTCCCCCTTGTGGTAGGATAGTGCTAGTATACTTTAATACAACATGCAATAGGTGCAGGAGTAGGCCATTCGGCCCTTCGTGCCAGCACCGCCATTCAATTATGATCATGGCTGATCTTCCCCAATCAGTACCCCGTCCCTGCCTTCCCACCATATCCCCTGATTCCGCTATCTTTAAGAGCCCTATCTAGCTCTCTCTTGAAAGCATCCAGAGAACCTGCAGAGAATTCCACAGACTCACCACTCTCTGTGAGAAAAAGTGTTTCCTCGTCTCGTTCTAAATGGCTTACCCCTTATTCTTAAACTGTGGCCCCTGGTTCTGGACTCCCCCTAACACCGGGAACATGTTTCCTGCCTCTAGCGTGTCCAAGCCCTCTTAACAATCTTATTTTGCCTATTTCCTTCGCTCCATAGATGCTGCCTCACACCCGCTGAGTTTCTCCAGCATTTTTGTCTACCTTCGATTTTCCAGCATCTGCAGTTCCTACTTGAACACAATGAAATTCTTACTTGCTGCAGCACAACAGAACATGTAAACACAGTACACTGTAAACAATATGATAAACGAGGTGGTTTTGGTGTGGGGAGGTGTACAAGCAGACCCCGCCTCTCTGGCCCCCACGCAAATCAAAACTCCCTCTCTCTCTCACACACACACACACACACGTGTAAAACGGTACCTCCTGTACCAGCGCCGCTCGCCGGCTCCCTGGTCTCTGCTGCCGGCCGGTGCTGTCCTGTCCTGGGGCGGAGGAGTGATGTGGCTGCGGTCGCTGGCGGCTGAAGACGACGGTTTGACCAGCAGCGATCCCCGTTGGAGGAGGAGGACACTTGACCCACAGAATGGCCCGCGTTGTCCTGCAACTTCTCCTCGCCCCTCTCGGCACCCTCTCCATCGCTCTCTGTGTTCTTGTAGGATTTACCCAAAGCAGCAGAAACTGCCAACATGCGCCGCTGCCCGGATCTCAGGGTAAGTCGCAGTGTGCAAGAGTTTTTAAATCTTTCTGAAAGGCAGCGGCTCTGGTCTGTAACTTGATCGTAAGCAGCGTGTAAATCAATGTGCTGGAGTAATTCAGGTGGGGTGAGGCTGCATCTCTGGCGATTGGACACACAGTGATGGAGTAACTCAGTGGGTCAGGCAGCATCTCTGGAGATCTGGGAGAGGCAACGTTTCTGGTCGAGACCCTTCTTTAGACTGCTGGGACTAGTTTAGATCTTTGGTTTAGATGCAGTAACAACTGACAACAAAACTTAGGCTGGGAAAGATGACCCGGGTATTGAATAACATACAGGAACCACCACCCAACTAAACATTGAATTACATTGAATTTGGATGTTGTGGGAAGGAACTGCGGATGCTGTTTTATACAGAAGACAGACACAAAATGCTGGAGTTAAACTCAGCGGGACAGGCGGCATCTCTGGAGAGAAGGAATGGGTGACGTTTCGTGTCGAGACCCTTCTTCAAATTGGGTGTGAAGAAGGGTCTCGACCCCGAAACGTCCCCGTTTCATTCTCTCCAGAGATGCTGCCTGTTCCGCTGAGTTTAACTCCAGCATTTTTGTGTCTGTCTTGGATTTAGATGGACTGCAGGCTTGGTGGTGGTTTGTGACATTACTCCAGAAAGCATCGTGTAACACGCGACCTTCACTCTTTTCCTCCCCCCCCCCCCCCCCTCTCTCTCTTTCACTCTCACTCTCATTCTTTCTCACACACACTCGTTTTCGCTCTCACTCTCACACACAAACACACACTCACACAAACACACACACACACAGACACAAACTCACACAGACACACACACTCACAGACTCACACAAACACACACACAGACACAAACTCACACAGACACACACACTCACACAAACACACACGCACACAGGCGTACACTCACACAGATACACAAACACACAGACACACACTCACACACACGCACACAGACACACACACAGATGCACAGACGCACATACACAGCCACACACACAGAAGCGCAGACACACAAACACAGACACACACATAGACACACAGATACAGACTAACACACACACACACAGTTACAGACACAGACAGACGCGCACAGGCAGAGACGCACGCGCGCACACACACGCATACACACACACACACACACACACACACACACACACACACACACACACACACACACAGCTGTTTTAAGATGGTGCAGTGAGACCACCACAAATGTTATCCCACTAAAAAAACTCCTCCCTCTGTTCTTTCCCCTGCTGGTTAATGAGTCTCCTATCAATGGATGAAGTTCAGCCTACACAATGTACCTATCCTTCGTGATTCTGAGCACCTCTCCTCTAGAGGCACAAGGAACCGCAGATGCTGGAAGTGGAGCAGATCATAAAGTGCTGGAGTAGCTCATTGGGTCAGGAAGCATGACTGGCGGGAATGGACAACTAATGGTTAGAGGGGGGAGCTTTCAGACCAAGTTCTTTGATCACTCACCTCGACTCCAATGGTGAACAACCCCAACCTATACAAGAACGACTTTGTTAGCATAGCCACAACATGCTGGAGAAACGCGGCAGGCCAGGCAGCATCTCCGGAGAACGTGGATGGGTGACATCTCGGGTTGGAACATATGGGAATGAATTGCCTGAGACGGCGGTGGAGGCCGAGCCGATGGATATTTTTAAGGCAGAGATGAATAGATTCTTGATTAGTACGGGTGTCTGGGGTTATGGGGAGAAGGCAGGAGAATGGGGTTGAGAGGGAAAGATAGATTAGCCATGATTGAATGGCGGAGTAGACTTGATGGGCCGAATGGCTCCAATTCTGCTCCTATCACTTATGAATTTAGGAGTGAGTCGCAGAAGCGGGAATCGTGAGCACATAACAGCGTTGATCGACAGATAGGTGGAGTAAGTGACAAAGATGATGGGTGAAGATTTAAAAGTGTTAAAGAAAGAAGAAAAGGTGCGAAATGCTAGTCACGCCCCCCCCCCCCCCCCCCAACTTCCGAGTTAAAAAGTTGCCCCGCAGGTTCCTATTAAATCTTTCCCCTCTCAGCTTAAACCTATGTCCTCTGGTTTTTAACTCTTTCCAGCTTAATATATTGAGCATTCATAGACTCATTAGTTCTCCCCATATCCCCTCACTCCGCTATCTTTAAGAGCCCTATCTAGCTCTCTCTTGAAAGTATCCAGAGAACGGGCCTCCACCGCCCTCTGAAGTACAGAATTCCGCAGACTCACCACTTTCTGTGAGAAAAAGTGTTTCCTCATCTCCGTTCTAAATGGCTTACCCCTTATTCATAAACTGTGGCCCCTATGCTACATTTCAAATGTTGTCATAGTATCTCTCTCAACTACCTCCTCTGGCAGCTCATTCCATAATCCCACCAACCTTTGTGTAAAAAATGTATTAGATTTAGTTTCTAGAAATACAGCGTGGAAATGGGACCTTCGGCCACACCGAGTCCACGCACATAAGGCCCTGTCCCACTTGGCTGTCATTCGCGCGCCATTTACGCGACCTGCTTGCATGTGGGTAGCGCGGGACAGGAGCATGGAGTTGTGTGGAGGAGTGTGGAGTGGCGTGGAGGAGTGTGGATTTCGTCCTGAACGAAAGCTTCGCGCACTACTGGCCTGTCGCGTAACTGACGGCCAAAGTGTAGTAACTCAGCGGGTCAGGCAGCATCTCTGGAGAACATGGATAGGTGACGTTTCACAGAGTGCTGGAGTAACTCAGCGGGTCAGGCAGCATCTGTGGAGAACATGGATAGGTGACGTTTCAGGTCGGGATCCTTCTTCAGAATGGAGAAGGGTCACGTCCCAAGAATGTAACCTAATCATGTTCTCCATTAATATTAATTCATGTTCTCCATGATTAGAGAGGGGGTGCAAGGGTTACTTGAAGTTGTGGTTGACTTTAAAGATTGGACAAATTAAGTTTACAAAGACTAGCTTGCCGATGAGTTCACCGGGTATATTCAAGCCCGTTTCTCAGAATACATTGTGATAACAGCTAAGATTATGTTTAGTACAGAGATCAGATATATAAAGATTATCATAGTGAAAGATTCTTTGGAAGAGTGAGTATAAAGTGATGAATTGGCACATTATGAAACGCAGCTGTGAAACTAATGTCAACAACATAAATAAAGATTTATGGAAAGGATGAATCAGAATTGCCACGTGTGCAGGGAAAATAATTTAAAAGGTAATTTTATCACATTATATTAACTCCTACAAAGAATCCTTCGCTGTGATACCATTTTTATGTCCAATCTCAGAGTACTAAACATGTTCTTAAATGGTAAGCAATAGAATGCAGTGTCCAGCCACGTAAGATGTATTAATTCTAACCAGGTTTACAGTTTAGTTTATTGTCACATGTACTAAAGCACAGTAAAAAGCTTTTTGTTGTACTTCCCATCAGCGAAATGACTATACATGATTACTATCAAGCCGTCCACAGTGGACAGTTAAAGGATAAAGGGAATAACGTTTAGTGCAAGATAAAGTCCAGTAAATTCCAACAAAAGATTGTCTAACGATCTCCGATGAGGTCTCACGCTGCCTCGGCAAGGCCAGCAGCATAATCAAGGACGAGTCGCACCCTGGCCACTCCCTCTTCTCCCCACTCCCATTGGGCAAAAGGTATAGAAGTGTGAAAACGCCACACCTCCAGATCCAGGGACAGTTTCTTCCCAGCTGTTATCAGGCAACTGAATCATCCTACCACAACCAGAGAGCAATCCTGAACTACTATCTACCTCATTGGAGACCCTCGGACTATCCTTGATCGGGCTTTATCTTGCACTAAATGTTATTCACGATGTTACCATTATCATGTATGTGTACACTGTGGACGGCTCGATTGTAATCACGTATTGTCTTTCTGCTGACTGATTGGCACATGGCAAAAGCTTTTCACAGCGCCTCAGTGCGCGTGACAATAAACTAAACTAGTAAGGTTATGGCAGAAGCTAGGAAATGCTGACGTAGAGAATGGAGGGAAGGAGAACATGGGCCATTTACAGGTTGGCGAGCCGTAACTAATTTCTGCGCTGAACGTGATGCCAACTCTTATCTGCCTGCACATGATCCGCTCCCTTGTGCTTGTCTTGAACGCTACTCTCGTACCTTCCCCCACCACCGCTGGCAGCCCGTTCCAGGCCGCCACCGCCCTCTGTGTTAAACTTGCCGAGCACATCTCCGTTAATGGAAAATAGAACGGCAGGAACGTACAACGTCAGGACAGGTTGGGTCGAAGTAAGAGGGGACGAGGGGAGAACAAAGGAGGGCCCGGGGTGGGGGAGGGAGAGGTGGGAGGGGTGGGAGAGAACAGAGGAGGACCTGGCGGGGGATATTTTGAATCTTTGCCAGTGCCCTTCGCGTGGCGACTATTTGCATACCTTGGGTTTGCAAGCACTCGTCACACGTGATGATAAAGGATTCGATTCAAATCAAGTCAATTCCATTTTGGAAGAAATTGTGTGCAAAGAAGGGTCCTTGGATGCATCATGAGTGAACACACTGAAGATCAAACATCACTTGGAGGAGGACATACCCCACATATGAGTCATAGAGTGATACAGTGTGGAAACAGGCCCTTCAGCCAACTTGCCCACACCGGCCAACCTACACTAGTCCCACCTGCCTGCGTTTGGCCCATATCCCTCCAAACCTGTCGAATCAATGTACATATCTAAATGTTACTTAATCGTTGTGATAGTTCCTGCCTCAATTACCTTCTCTGGCAACTCGTTCCATACACCCACCACCCTCTGTGTAAAAGGTTGCCCCTCAGGGCTTTGGAATGTTGGAAGAGGCTATCTTCTTCTTCTTCTTCTTGCGTATGGCGGGCACAGCCTAAAGTTGTAGGACAACTTGTTCTATTTGATCTTATTTGATTGTGCACGCCAGGTTGATTGCATTCGTCGAAACAGGGCGGACCACGTGAAGGTTGCAATCTCCCACCCCGGAATAGGCTATGAAAGTTCCTATGTAAATGCACGTCTTTCTTTTCTCCTGGCAGGTGGACCACACGATCTGGATTGCTACTTCACTGGGGACATTAAAAATGGTCTTAACTGCTCGTGGAGGTCTGGGACTCATGACACAAACAATACTCGCTACGTACTAATGATACACTGGAGGTGAGGTCTTAGATACCGTCTATGGATAGACGTAAGCGTGAATTAAAAAAAAAAGCAATTATGTTTACATTTTTTTTTAAAGTTTTTGTGATAGGAGAAGAATTAGGCCGTTCGGCCCATCACGTCTACTCAGCCATTCAATCTTGGCTGTTCTATCTCTCTCTCTCCTAACCCCGTTCTCCTGCCTTCTCCCCATAACCCCTGACACCCGCACTAATCAAGAATCTGTCAATCTCTGCCTTAAAAATATCCATTGACTTGGCCTCCACAGCTGTCTGTGGCAAAGAATTCCACAGATTCACCACCCTCTGACTAAAGAGCAGACTGAAAAATTAACAGTGTCGATGACCAAGAAGTGGAAGTGTTTCTGCAATGCTTGCAAGATTTTTGATGGTGGATTCGATTGAGAAAGGAAGCAATTCTGCATCTATTTCTGCGTTCTGAGGTGGGGTACTGTACTTATTCTGTACATCTTGCATGATGGGAGAGGGCACAAGAGGGAGTGACCCTGGTGAGACTGGCTCCTGGTTATGTCGGTGGCCTCACCGAGGCTGCGTGAATGGTGTATGGTAGTGCGGATGTCCGAAGCAGGGTCTCGACCCGAAACGTCACCCACTCCTTCTCTCCAGAGATGCTGCCAGTCCCGCTGAGCTACTCCAGCATTTTGTGTCTACCTGCAGATATAGAGATAGGTTCTCTCAAGCTAATGCTCTCTGCCAAGATAGACACAAAGTGCTCAGCAGGTCAGGCAGTATCTCTGGAGAAAAGGTGGCACAGCGGTAAAGTTGCCACCTTACAGCGCTAGAGTCCATACCCGACTACGGGTGCTGGCTGTGTGGAGTTTGTACGTTCTCCCCGTAACCCCGTGGGTTTTCCCCGAAATCTCCAGTTTCCTCCCACACTCCGAAGATGAACAGGTTTGTAGGTGAATTGGCTTGGTATGAATGCATATTGTCCCTAGTGTGTGTAGGATAGTGTTAATGTGCTGAGATCATGTGGTCGGTGCGGACTCGGTGGGCCGATGGGCCTGTTTCCGCGCTGTGTCACTAAACTAAACTAAACTAAAAAAGGAATAGGTGACATTTTGAGTTGAGATCCTTCTTCAGACTGAGGGTCAGGGACTACTCTCTGCCATGAATGCCCCCCTCACCAACAACTCCCTGTCCCCCCCCCCCCCCCTCCTCTCTGATCTGCCAAATACTGATTTTAAATTATATTTGATATGATTTTTAATTTTTAATTTTTGTTCCACAAATTTCGGTTAATAGATGTGCAGATTCTGCTTGCACTTGCTGTGGAGAGTACATGAAGAGATCCAATTGACTATAGCAATGACCCCAACTAAATATCAAACCCAAAAGCCTTAGTTAAATCCTGCCCTGTTCCAGCCAATTCAGTATACCGACACTCCCCCGCCTTACTCAATTTACGACTTAACGCGCATTTATGTAAACAATTCTGTACTCAGTACCTGGTGTTTAGTTTTGAGATACAGCTTAGAAACAGACCCTTTGGGATCTGTTTTTCCATTTAAAATGTGGATTATGGAAATGTCGGAGACCCTACACTTGGAAAGAATTAGACTTGTCTTAATGGACAACCAAGAACTTTTTGTCAGAATATGGTCTCCATTCATTGACTAATTGAAGGGATAGATCGGTTCAGCACGGGAACCTAACTGAAGCTTGAACTCAGGATTCGATGAAAAGTTGTACTTTATAACTTACGAATCTATCTCCAATTATGTATTATTAGTAAATTATTCCATTCTTCTTTATCATTTCTTTTTTCTTTCTCTCTTACTCTCTATCTATGAAAAAAAAACTAGAAGCAGAATCAATCCACAACTGATAATATTATTAATGTACGACTGATATACATGAAATGTTTTTATTATGATATGTGCTTGCTTCTAATAAAAATATATATTTTTAAAAAAAGAAACAGACCCTTCAGTCCATCGACCCCATGCCCACCAGTGAATACACATACACTAGTTCTATCCTACACACCAGTGACAAATTACAGAAGCCAATTAACCTACAAACCTGTACGTCTATGGAGTGTGGGAGGAAACCGGAGCACCAGGAGAAAACCCACGCGGTCACAGGGGAGAACGTGCAAACTCTGTACAGACAGCACCCGTAGTCAGGATCGAACCCGTGTCTCTGGCGCTGTAAGGCAGCAACTCTACGGCTGTGACATAATTCCTAAATAAGTCACGCCTCCATCCAGCTAAACATTGGTAAAGAGCAAGTGGTACAGAAGAGATTTTAGGTTTAGGTTTATTTATTGTCACATGGATTGAGGTAAAATTAAATATTTAAAAAAAAACCGTAGTCCTTAATTTAGTGCAATCAAGGCTGTTTGTAATGTCCACAATACTGGGTGATTAATTTACTATTTGCACGCCTCATTGTCACCTTCCCCGCAGCCAACAATGAACCATTCTACATTTCCTTGAGCAGCGTCTGATTTGATCTGTCGTTTTCACACCCTACCCTTCCATATCTCTACTTTCCCTCTCTCCAGACTCTCAGTTTAAAGAAGGGTCTCGATCCGATACGTCACCCATTTCCTTTTCTCCAGAGATGCTGCCTTTCCCGCTGAGTTACTCCAGCATTTTGTGTCTGTCTACATTGTAAGATCACTTGGGTTTACATCGTAAATAAGCCGGCAATGGCGGCGGATCTTACCCAGAAGGCCGTGCGCGGCAGAAAGTGCCCCATGGCGAGATGGAACTCACGCCTACAAGTAACTTGAACAAAACACAAAGTGCTGGAGTAACTCAGCGGGACAGACAGCACCTCTGGAGAAGAGGAATAGGTGACATTTTGGGTCGAGACCCTTCTTCAGACCAGACAGCATCCCTGGGGAACATGGATGTACATTTGATGAGTCCCAGCCGGTCGCAGCTGAGGCATCGAGCTATAGCCCAGTACTATTCCACTGGTGGGAGAGGCTTGGACCAGAGAACACAGTCTCAGAATAAAAGGACGTACCTTTAGAAAGGAGTTGAGGAGGAAATTCTCTAATCAGAGGGTGGTGAATCTGTGGAATTCATTGCCACAGTCGGCTGTGGAGGCCAAGTCAGTGGATATTTTTAAGGCGGAGATTGACAGATTCTTGATTAGTGCGGGTGTCAGGGGTTATGGGGAGAAGGCAGGAGAATGGGGTTGAGAGGGGAAGATAGATCAGCCATGATTGAATGGCGGAGTAGACTTGATGGGCCGAATGGCCTAATTCTGCTCCTATAACTTGTGAACATGAATATTGGCACACAGTGTGAGCGAAGAGAGAGACTAGGAGTTGTTGATCCTGTAGAGTAGAATTGCTGCTGGATGCCAATTAATACACTCAGTGAATTATTCTGGGCAGGGGATGGAAACAGACACTTGCGGGCGGTGCACCAAGGCAAATTCCTTGTATGTGAATATACTTGGCCAATAAACTTATTAATGCATTCATTCAGTTGGTGATCCCGACTTTGGTAAAATCCAACTTGCGGTGGGGTTCGCAGAACGTAACACTTACTTAAGTCGGGGAGTCGCTGGAATTCTTCTTCATGATCTGACCATTGTTGTGTCCCTCCGCTTGTGATTTAGTTTAAAAATGCAGCTTGGAAAATTATTGACTAACGAACAATCCACAATGATACGTATCCAACATCCCGATTGGGACAAAGTCGTACACCAAGTGTTCATCGATCGCCCGTAAACACAAGTTCAATGTTACCTCACTTACGCCTCTACTCCCTGCACATTAGAGGCAATTTACTGAAGCCAATTAACCTACAAACTCTCCTCTCACCAACTAGAGAGCGGCCATGATCTACCTTTAGTTTAGTTTAAGACAGGCACAAGATGCTGGAGTAACTCAGCGGGACAGGCAGCATCTCTGGAGAGAAGGAATGGCTGACGTTTCTGGTCAAGACCCTTCTTCAGACTGATGACATCTTTTTGTGTCTACCTTCGATTTAAACCAACATCTGCAGTTCTTTCCTATACATTTAGTGTAGTTTAGAGATACTACGTGGAAACAGGCCCTTCGGGCCACCGAATCTGCGCAGACCGGCGATTTCCGCACATTAACACTGTCCTACGCACACTAGAGACAAATGTTTACATTTTATAGCAAGTTGACTACCCAATAAACCTGCACGTCTTTGGAGTGTGGGAGGAAAACGAAGCTCTCGGAGAAAACCCACGCAGGTCACGAGGAGAACGTACAAACTCCGTACAGACAGCACCCGTAACCAGGGTTTCTGGCGCTGCAAAGGGCCTGTCCCACTCGGGCGTCATTTGCACGTCACGCAGATGGCAATTTGTACATCCCAAAACCCTGGAGCGCTGCGTGCGACCGCGCGTCGCTGCCTACGCCACCACGCACCTTGCGCGCGTAATGCGCACCATGCTCGCATTGTGCATCTTGACACGTAAATGATGCCACGTAAATGACACGCAAATGACGCCAAAGTGGGACAGGCCCTTAAGGCAGAGACTCTACTACTACGCCCATAAACCATTGGTTTTAACATGGTCACAATGTCATGCATATCATCAATGAAATTTTCAATGATCCTGTTTTGTTTTCACTCAGGAAGAACTCCAGCTCTAAAAGAAACAGAACCATCCCTGGTATCGCCATCCCTTTTCACACGATTCCACGAAGTAAACTCTACATTTCAGCGACTGCTTCAATATGGGTAGAGACCATGAATACATGTGAGAAATCAAAGCCCATTACTTTGGTACCTCTTCTCTCAGGTAATACTTACAAGATTCTTGATTCATGTCAATTATTTCCTGCAGAGTTTAAAAAAAATATATAACTTGTTTCTAAATTAATGTTGATGGGATTAAAGGGATCGCTGTTAACGATTAATAAAATCATACAGGACAAAGGTCTTCTAAACAGTTGCATGTAAAAGTTGTACATGGGGCGGCACGGTGGCACAGCGGTAGAGTTGCTACCTTACAGCGCCAGAGACCCGGGTTCGATCCTGACTACAGGAGCTGCCTGTCTGTACGGGGTTTGTACCTTCTCCCCGTGACCTGCGTGGGTTTTCTCCGGGATCTTCGATTCCCTCCCACACTCCAAAGACGTGCAGGTTTGCAGGCTAATTAGCTTGGTATAATTGTAAATTGTCCCCAGTGTGTGGTGGATAGTGTCAACGTGCAGGGATCGCTGGTCGGTGCGGAACTAAACTAAACTGAACTATGTATGAATATTTTCCCAGAAAAGTCACAAAGTATTTGAAGCTCAGCTATCAATGTAACGTTAAATAATCTCATGTTCTCACGTAATGACTGGGGATTGTGTGCAGCACTTGGTCAATGACAATATCTCAGAATGACAAGGGTTTTTTTTTACTTTAGAAAGAGCTTAGATAAAAGTCATTCTTAGAATGAGCTTAGATAAACATCCTGGAACAGTTTAGTTTAGCTTAGAGATACAGCTTAGAACCTTTGACAGATCTGGGTCAGGATCCAGCGGCATGCAGCCCAAGATGGCCAGAGACCCTTTTCTGCTGCAGCCTTCATCCGCCTTCCCAACCGTTGTGACGCTCCACTAAGGTCAGCCATCGTCCTCCGCCTGTTCCACCGTTGAGGCCTTGGTTGGATTGCTCTTTGTCAGAGACCTCCCCCTCGACCTTACCGCCATGGGTGGTCCTACCAGGAGCATAGCTCCAGACGGCATCGCACTCAGGATCTCAGGTCCACACAAGCTTCTTCACCACGACAAGGTGACAATCTACGAAGATTAAACTAAACTATGTATGAATATTTTCCCAGATAGTTACGAAATATTTGAAGCTCAGCTATAAATGTAAAGTCAAATAAACTCTAAACTCTATCATGTCGCAGACTTGGTAGGCACACTGTATCTATAAACATCAACAAAGCAAGTTGTATAAGACTTTATTGAGGCTGTATTTGCATGAAGAGGGAGACGAAGGCAGACCGAAGCTACAACAAGTTCCTCATGACCTTGTGGTTCATATCTCTGTCCAAACCCCTCCAGACCATTCCTGGAGAAAAGGCAGGAGCCCATCAGAATGGCAGGCTGTGACTAGTGGGGTACCGGAAGGCTCGGTGCTGGGACCGCAGCTATTTACAATATACATCAATGATTTGTTGAAGGGAGTCAAAGTAACATTAGCAAATTTGCAGATGACACAAAGCTGGGTGGCAGTGTGAACTGTGAAGAGGATGCTATGAGAATGCAGGATGATTTGGACAGGTTGGGGGAGTGGGCAGATGCATGGCAGGTGAAGTTTAATGTGGATAAATGTGAGGTTATCCACTTTGGTATTAAAAACAGGAAGGCAGATTACTATCTAAATGGCATCAAGTTGGGAAAAGGTGAAGTAAAACGGGATCTGGGCCTCCGTGTACATCAGTCTATGAAAGTAAGCTTTCAGGTACAGCAGGCAGTGAAGAAAGCGAATGGCATGTTGGCCTTTATAACAAGAGGAGTCGAGTACAGGAGCAAAGAGGTCCTTCTGCAGTTGTACAGAGCCCTATGAGACAACACCTGAAGTATTGTGTGCAGTTTTGGTCCCCTAATTTGAGGGAAGGACATTCTTGCTATTGAAGGAGTGCAGAGTAGGTTTACAAGGTTAATTCCCGGAATGGCGGGACTGTCACATGCTGAGAGAATGGAACGGCTGGGCTTGTGCACTAGAAGGATGAGAGGGTTCCTTATTCAAACATATAAGATTGTTAAGGGTTTGGACACGCTAGAGGCAGGAAACATGTTCCCAATGTGGGGGAGTCCAGAACCAGGGGCCACAGTTTAAGAATCAGGGGTAAGCCATTTAGTACGGAGACGAGGCAACACTTTTTCTCACAGAGAGTGGTGAGTCTGTGGAATTCTCTGCCTCAGAGGGCGGTGGAGGCAGGTTCTCGGGATGCTTTCAAGAGAGAGCTAGATAGGGTTCTTAAAGATAGCGGAGTCAGGGGATATGGGGAGAAGGCAGGAACGGGGTACCAATTGGGGATGATCAGCCATGATCACATTGAATGGCAGTGCTGGCACGAAGGGCCGAATGGCCTACTCCTGCACCTATTGTCTATGTTTCTATGTTTCTAAGAGTCTGATGGTTGTAGGGAAGGAGCTCTTCCTGAACCTTTTCAGTCTCCTATACCTTCTTCCCGATGGCAGGGGTGAAGTGAGATCGTGGCCATGGTGGTGGGGGGTCTCTGACGATGCTGGCTGCCTAAGGCAGCTACTCTTGTAGCTCCCTTTGATGGTGTGGAGATCAGTGCCCATGATGGACTGGGCAGTGTTCACCGTTTTCTGTCGTTCTTGGACGTTCGAGTTGCCGAACCTGGTTATGATACAACCAGTACAACCATGACAATCTTTGTGAAGTTTGCACAAGTTTAGTGTAGTTTAGTTTAGAGATACAGCCCGGAAACAGGCCCTGTGGTCCACTGAGTCCATGCAGACCAGCGATCCCCGCACACTAACACTGTCCTACACACACTAGGGACATTTTACACTTACATCAAGCCAATTAACCTACAAAATTGTACGTCTTTGGAGCGTTAGAGGAAACCGAAGATCTCGGAGAAAACCCAGGCAGATAACGGGGAGAAGGTACAAATTCCGTACAGATAGCGCCCATAGTCGGGATCGAACCCGGGTCTCTGGCGCTGCAAGGCAGCAACTCTACCGCTGCTACACAAAAGTGTACCGGTTTTCTCCCATATTCCAATGACATTTAAGTAAGTTAAGTTGGGGGTGGCACAGCGGTAGAGTTGCTGCCAGAGACCCGGGTTTGATCCTGACTGTGGGCGCTGTCTGTATGGAGTTTGTACGTTCTCCCTGTGACTGTGTGGGTTTTCTCCAGATGCTCCGGTTTACTCCCACACTCCAAAGACGTACAGGTTTGTAGGGATGATTGGCTTGGTATAAATGTAAGTAGTCCCTTGTGTGTAGGATAATGGGGATCGCTGGTTTTCTCTTTGCGTGGGTCAAAGAGTCCGTTTCTGTGGTCTACGAATCAACAATCCCATAATTAGAACAGAACCGAGTCAAAGGTCAAAGGCCATTTGTTAATTTTAATCCAATTCATTAATTCAGTCCCCTAATGCACTTTCAATTGTTATCGGATTTAAACAGCTTTGTTTTCCTAGTGTGCTAGGTATTTCGGAAGAAAACTTTGGCTGCACGAAGATTTGGTGGGTATAGATAGGGTAGACAGTCAGAACCTTCTTCCCCAGTGTGAAAATGTCAAAGACTAGCGGGCATAGCTTTAATGTGAAAGGGGCAAAGGTTAAAAGTTAAATGTACAGGGCACATTTTTTTTTACTTCGATGGTGGAGGATGCCTGGAGCGCGCTGCCGGGGGTGATATGGGAGGCAGATACGATAGTGACTTTAAGGGGTTTTTAGGTAGGCTTGTGGATACACAGAGAATGGCGGGATATGGATTATGTGCAGACAAATGAGGTTGAGTTTTTGTCACAAAATTGAGGACCATGTCTGAGATATAATTTTGGTTAAAAAAAACCCCAATATAACCAAGTTACATAGAGCTGGAGTAACCCAAAATGTCACCTATACCTTTTTCTCCAGAGATGCTGCCTGTCCCGGTGAGTTACTCCAGCATTTTGTGTCTATCTTCAGTTTAAACCAACATCTGCAGTTCCTTCCTACAATCACCAACGTTGCAACGGTACATGGATGCATTTCTGTTCTGAAACTCACTTTTGCTTTGACTGTTTCAGGGAGACCAGAACCACCTTCTGACATAAAGTATTCCTGGATATCTGGACGGCTACATCTGCAAAGAGAAGCTCAGGAGAAATACCTGCATCAGATAGCAATCAGAAAAGTTGGAACCATAGAATGGCGTTTGGTAAGTCAAGGAAACCCTTCGAATTACATACAGGAGTCAAGAGTCAAGAGAGTTTTATTGTTATGTGTCCCAGATAGGACAATGAAATTCTTGCTTGCTGCAGCACAACAGAATATGTAAACCTAATACAGATCGGGAGATAAAAGTTCAGTGTGTCTATAGACCGTAGACCATATATATATACATAATAAATAAACAGATAAAGTGCAATAGTAATAATAGACTGTTATTGTTAAGAGCGTATTTGATGTCGTGTTTAATAGCCTGATGGCTGTGGGGAAGTAGCTGTTCCTGAACCTGGATGTTGATGCATAAATGTCAATGTATGCAGCACGGTGGCACAGCGGTAGAGTTGCTGCTTTACAGCACCAGAGACCCGGGTTCGATCCTGACGACGGGTGCTGTCTGTACGGAATTTGTACGTCCTCCCCGCGACCGCGTGGGTTTTCTCCGTGTGCTCCGGTTTCTTCCCACACGTCAAAGACGTGCAGGTTTGTGGGTTAATTGGCTTGGCGTAAATGTAAATTGCTAGTGGACGGGGAGATCGCTGATCAGAGCGGACTTGGTGGGCCAAAGGGCATGTTTCCGCGCTGTTTCTCTGTATCCATATTACTAAAAGTCTGATCTTGACCACTCCCTGTTGTTCTGTATATTGATTTTAGAAAAAACGCTGCCACTTACGGCTGTGATTTTTAGCCATCTTACTCAGAGTCCCCCTCCGCTGCACAGGACAAGAGGATTTTTCCATGAGACCTTGAGTGCCCTTAATGTGGTTTGAATATGAAAATGTGGTTGGTTTGAAATAAAGCAAAGCAAATGGTTGGTGGTGGTTGGTTTGAAATGGCAAATGATTAAAAGTCTAAACTTGACAGCTTCCTGTTTGCACTGTGTATTGATTTTAGATAAAACGCTACCACATACGGCTGTGATTTTTGGTCATCTTACTCAGTCCCCCTCTGCTCTTCAGGTGCAAAGGATTCTTCCCATCAATGAAAAATACAAGTGTTATTCGTGTTTAAAAAATGTTCAGAATCTCTCTCCTGTCAATCTCGTCATGAAGGCCTTGCCTTTCCGGTGTGAAGGGGGAGGGATTATAAAACCCGGAAGTGTGGGTGTGGCTCAGACTCTGCTAGATGGGGGAGGGAGAGGTCACGACTGTCTGAGCTTTGAATCAACTGAACACACTGAATGTCTACTGAACTGTGAGTGTGGTGTTTTTGTGGTGTTTTGTGTGGTTTTATGGTCGTTTTATTAATGGTTTCTCCCTGCTTGAAATGGTATGAAACTGCATTTGAATGTGATGGCCTTGCACCCTGCATGAAATGCTATGAAACTGCATTTGAATTTGGTGGCCTTGCAAGCTGCTTGAAGTAGAATGAAACAGCATTTGATTTGGTGGTCTTGCACCCTGCTTGAAGTGGTATGAAACTGCTCTTGAATTTGGTGGCCTTGCACCTGCTTGAAGTGGTACGAAACTGCACTTGTATTTGGTGGCCTTGCATCCTGCTTGAAATGGTAGGAAACTGCATTTGAATTTGGTAGCCTTGCACCCTGCTTGAAATGGAATTTCAAGGAATAGCTGTGAGTCAACTGCCAGCCCACCAGCCGTGAGTGAGTGAGCTGCCAGCACATCAGGCTTGAGTGACTGAGCTGCCACCCCAAGAATCCATTCGGCCCACAATGTCCATACTAGCCCTCTGGAAACCAGTCCCTTCAGCCCACAACACCCATGCTAGCACTCCAGAAAGCCCCCCACCCCCAACTGGCCACCAATATTGGAATTGATGGAGAGGTGAAATATTGTGTTGGTGGACCAGCCCTCCCGTGTGAACATGGGACCCAACGGGTCCCACTTAGTCTAGTATCTGTATAAATTAAGGTTCTTTCAAAAAAGAATGAGAAAGAAATCAAAAATCTAAAATAAAGCATGATCATTTTTGAAGGCATGGCATTCTGATCGTGACATCTGTTCATTTGGCACCTTATGTTCCTTGAGCTAATAAACTTAGCAAATAAATACAGTGTTTAGGTTAGTTTAGGTTGGGGATACAGTGTGGAAACAGGCCCTTTGGCCCAACTTGCCCACACCGACCAACATTTCCCATCTACACTAGTCCCACCAGCCTACATTTGGCCCATATCCCTCTAAACCTGTCCTATCCATGTACCAGTTTAAATATTTCTTAAACGTTGCGATAATCCCAGCCTCAACTACCTCCTCCAGCAGCTCATTGGATACACCCACCCCCCTTTGTGTGGAAAAAGTTACCCCTCAGATTTCTGTTATATCTTTCTCCATTTACCTTAAACCTAGGAATATGAATAGGAATACTTTATACTTAATACATGTGACTAGGCACAGTGTGATTCTTTGCTTGTATACACAATGTATACAAATAGCAGCCACCTACGGTAGGAATGTTACAACATTTTGAGATTTTAAAAACAAGCTTGTAATTTATCCCATCAGATAAAGCATAAAAAGAACTTCAATTTGATACCTTTTCATATCTTGAGTATTAAAAAAGTTATGGTAATTTTCATACTCGGAAATTAACATCTTGTTCCCTATTGGTTTTCCATTGACTTAACACAAAAGCTGTGATCGAGGACAGTCAAAAGCCCATAACTTTCTTAAAAATTAAGAGAACTGAGTGAATTTTTCAGTTATTATAGATTGAAGCATTCGGAAACAAATATGAAACATCTTACTTGGATGACCTGGAATTAAAGCATATAATTAGTTAGTTACCTAATTGTAGCTAATTACAAAATTGACCGTTGTGACGGAAATAGTAATAAACACCCAGACTGCCTTGAAAATTCAAAAATGTGATATTCTCAAGATCAGAACTTTAATATTATTGTATTATATGCTGTAAATCCGTAACAGATAGGTAACTAAATTACAATTTCTAGCAAAAGACCAAGACTTTATGGAGAAGATCAGTTGCTAGCTGGTACATTGGCATATCATAATCAGTAGCATCATCATACTCATCAGATTGTAACCAATAAGCAACTCTGTATGCCTTGTTCTTCCTCAACTTTTCAATTTTGGCATTGTAAACTACAAGTTTTTGCTCTTCAAACCACACATGACATGCCTTTCTGCCCACTACTTTCCGATTAAGTATGTCCTGTAGATCATCACATTTGGGGTAGTCCAAGTTCAGATAATCTCTGCGAATGTTGTCTAAATCAGTCTCTTTTGCTGGGCATTTGGATTGACAATTTTGTATTTCTTCTTTGGAGACATCTGTTTAAAATGTAAAGGAAAAAAAAACACTGAACAGCATTAACAGAAACAAGTTATTATTTGCAGTTTTAGAAAAAAAGGTAGAAATGATAAAGTTAAACGCTAAAACAAATAGTAAATACCCAACAAAAAATACATACTCATCAGTTTCATCAAATCATTTAAATTCATCTAAATTTAATTACTAGATCTAAAAATCTTACCTTGTAACATCCTGTACTGAACCTGAATTCCACCAGCTTGACTGTGTGGTCATTAAATAATCTAATCTAATCTAATCTAAACATCTATCCATTTCTTAAGAAAAGGCTACATTTTTTAATAGCCTAAGTATCCAAATAACAAATAACAAACTGATCCCATTCACACAAGAATTCATAATATAACATGATTTTGAAATCTTACTTTGTCATGAATTTATATGCCAAATGGAAGGTATTTATTGTTTAATTCCTATAAATTAATCCAGAAACATCCACTCTCAAGATAATCAAAATCATTATTTCTTTGCACAACACATCTGACTAAAACTGTACTGTGGATATTTAGTGTGAAAATATTGATCATGGATAGACAATAACACAGAATATAGATGATTTAGATGTTCTTATGACATGATTGTGCAAAAAAATAATGAATTTGATTATCTTGCGAGTGGATGTTTCTGGAATGTGACCGATTGGAATGTTGCCGTTGCCATAAATTTTAAGCCCATATCGGCAGGCAAGACATGGCCGATTCGTATGGGGCCTAAATAAAATTTTCACATCATAAGATTAAAATGAAGCCACACCAAATAGCAGAATAATATGTTAAATACACGACATACCTTTTGTTTTGTCCTGATATTGCGAGCATGGATGAGTTTGACCGAAGGGCCTGTTTCCATGGTGTATGACTCGACCACAAATGTATATGAATCTGATAACACTTTGAATGTATAGACCAAACAACGCTATGAATGTAAAGAAATCCATGCATTATTTTTTGTTTTGTGTTTCTTGAATACATTTTAATGAATAAGATTTTTTTGTTGAAATATAAAAAGTATACATATTCTGGACAGAGATTTTTGTCCATGACCACCTCCTGTAATCCAGACAAAATCATGTGAGTGCACCCCCCCCCCCCCCCCCCCCCCCCCCCACCCCGGAGGTCCCCCCCCAAAATGTGCCGCCTAGGCCTGGTGAAGCGGCCGATCTCGACTTCATCGGGACTTCTGCGGCCGATCGGCGGGTGGAATTTGCCCCCCTGCGGCCGGGGCTCTGGAACTCCGGCTCGGCCGGAGCTGGCAGATCCGTTCCCATAGCCGATTTCCATGGCGGACTTTGCGGGCCGGTATGTATCCTTCTGAACCTTCTGAAGTTGTAGTCTGCAGGGCAGTACTCTGCATATATCAGTCCCTCAGCAGCCCGGGCGGATCATTCCGGAATCTGCACTGGAATTGCATCATTATAAATGATTGTAAGCTCCCCAGATGCTCCATATTGTACCCACCATCTATGCACGGCGGAAGGCTCGATTGTAATCATGTATGTAGTCTTTGACGATAGCACGCAAACAAAAGCTTTTCACTGCACCCACGTACGCGTGGCAATAATAATCTAAAGTAAACAATTAGATAGAAAAATGTAATCGTACATTTTGGAACAAGAACACAAACATTAATTGTATCATTGTTTCAAAAGTTTAATTTTACGCAGGCTGGAACGATTGATGAGTTGGAACAACCCGCAGCTTATGAATTTAAGGCACGCTGTAAAACTATCTCTGCTACCAGCTTGTGGAGTTTGTGGAGCCATGTGAACTATGTCCCTCCAGGTATGTAGCCATTACATCTAAAATGGATGCCGGGGCCTGAGTTATAGGGAGAGGTTGGGCAGGAGAGTACTTTTATTCCTAAGGCTCAGAAAATGCTTCCAAGATTGGGTGGGCGTGGTGGAGCAGTGTTAGAGTTGCTGCCTTCACTGGGCGTAATTTGCGCGTCATTTACGCGACATCCTAAAAATTGGATGGCGCGTCGTGACCTGTGCATGGCGCGTGGTGAGGCGTGGTGGCGTATGTAGCGATGCACGGTAACGCGCGGTGCCCCAGGATTTTGGGAGGCTTAAAATCCTCGCGCGCCACCTGCGTGAGGGTATACGCTGACGTACTGACGGCGTACGTGTAGCGCGTGGTGACGCATGGTTATGTCTGGTGATGCACGAACGTTGCCTATGCTCATTTATTATGCGTGACCGTGCGTCAACGTCCGTAACCATGCGCCGCCTGTACGCCGTTGGCGCGCCATTTGCGTGTCATTTGAGCGCCGCACCACGACCCGGGTATAGAGTGTGCATAATTTTGAAAAATTTTCACTGGGAAAATCATTGCCATGGAGATCGGACTAAGTACAAACGACATCACAAATGGATCCCAAAAGAAGTAGGGCCCTCAAGAGCACTTGGCGCGCGAATGTTGTACAGCTAGACGATTTTCACACAACATTCGCCAGAGACCCGAGTTCGATCCTGACTACATGTGCTGTCTGTACGCTGTTTCTCCCCGTGACCTGCGTGGGTTTTCTCCGAGATCTCCAGTTTCCTCCCACACTCCAAAGATGTACAGGTTTGTCAGTTAATTGGCTTTGGTAAAGATTGTAAATTGCTCCTAGTGTGTGTAGGATAGTGTTAATATGTGGGGATCGCTGGTTGGTGCGGACTCGGTGGGCCGAAGGGCCTGTTTCCGCGCTGTATCTCTAAACTTAACTAAAATGGCAGCCAACCCAGGCAACTATTTGCGTGCCAGCCACAGAAGCCAGATCCACAATCACACATTACAATCGCTCCACACTCTTACATCTCTACTCCTACAGCAACATTTCTTACTTTACTATGATCAATTGAATCATCCTAGGTGACCCTTGAACTATCCCTGATCGGACTTTGCTGGCTTTACCTTGGCTTTCCCTTATTTTGCATCTGTACACTGTGGATGGCTCGATTGGAATAATTAGAGCCAGGATGTTTAGGTACTAAAAAACTCTGAAATACGCAGGCATTTATTTCCACCATCAAAATATGGTTAAAAATGATAATATAAAGGTATACTGCATTAAAAGACCAAAGTTGCCTGGTTGCACATAAATACTAGCATTTTTTTCAAATTATCTGGTGCTAAACAATGCCGTCTTTCAGACAGAATATGCTTCAGTTGTGAAAAACTTCTTTCTACCTCAGCTGAGGTCACTGGTGCATACCCGAAACAAGCTGCAGACTCTATATTCATGTCGATATCTTGTGCATTACAACTACCATTGAGAACTTTAGCTATGTTCTGTATTTCTTCAAGATCTTCGTTAGCTAAAATCACTCTCTCACATTTTCCTTGTATGTCTTTACCGACATCGCCAGGAATTTTACGAATATCGTCAGTTACTTTGTTGAAAACCTGCAAGTTATTCACTAATGTATCGCCACGTTTCTCAAGGGAAGTGATAGCTTGTGGGAAGTTTGCAAAATTGGAAGCAATAAACACAAGATCGCGGTGGAGGGACTTTTTCTGCATGATTTCACTGACGATGCTGACTGCAGCAGATTCTTCTACTTCAAAACAGTTGACGATTTATTTTATCTTATCAAAATTTGCAGCATAGTAGAGTACAGTAGAGAGCCATATATCCCACCTAGTCAAAACGGGCTGAGGAGGTAGTGGAATCTCGGGTGCACATGTGACGGTGCTTTGAGGAATATTTTCTTGACATTGGAAACTAGGCGATTGACATTTGGAAACAAGCTACGTATGTGCTTGGCAACTCTATGGAGTCCGTGAGCTAAGCATGTCAAATGCAACATTTTGGCGAATAAAACTTTAAGAGCATGAGCAGTTTTTTCATGTACGGAGCTGCATCAGTCACAAACAGAAGAACATTCTCATGTTTTATACCTTCTGGCCAAAGTACAGCAAGTAAATATGTAAACAACTGAGCAATAGTTGAGCTGTTTGACTTCTCCAATACTTCCAATGTCAACAAATACTCCTTTGATGGTTGACCTGCCTCCAGTGTACAGAAGACCACATTGGCAACATATCTCCCCACAGCATCGGTTGTCTCGTCTATTGAGATCCATATTTTGTTGCATGCAACCTCATCTCTAATTTTCTGCACAACAATGTTGAAGTTGTTGTCAACATAATTTTACCGTAATGATGACTCGCTTGGTACATGTTCCTCTGTGTATTTCTTTAAAAACCTCTAAGAGATTTGTTTTCCAATTTCCACAGTAGAATTCCAGCATCAATGAATGCCTTGCACAGATCACTCGAAAACTCAGATTTGCGACTGGAGCCAGCAGTGAATGTAGTGAGGAGACAAGCTTGGGTATTTCGCTTGGGTAGTCTACACCCCAGCGGTATCAACATTGACTTCTCTAATTTCAGATAGCCCTTGTCATCTCCCTCCTCCCCTCCCCAGCTTTCCTTCTAGTCCGACTGTCTCGGCTCCCTTCTTTCTTTTTCCCGTCGTCCCCCTCCACCCACATCAGCCTGAAGAAGGGTCTCGACCTGAAATGTCGCCTATCCCTTCCTCCACAGATGCTGCCTCATCCTCCAGCATTTTTTGTCTACCTTCGATTTTTCCAGCATTGCGGTTCTTTCTTAAGTAGATCTTGGAGAAGGCTGAACCAGCGGGCAGCGGCACGAACGAATGAACGACCGACGGTGGCGCCCCCGGTTTTGCCCCGGTGGTGGAAGTTTTCTTGTAAGTTATACTATGTTAACACGTTAATAATAACATTAATATTAACGTGTTAACATAAAAAACATCATTGTAATCACGGTACAATTAGAGAAAATAGCATGACCTTTTAGCAAAACGGCCAAAAAAGGCTGATTTAGGCACTCGATTGTGAAAAGGCATTATCTTGGTGAAATCACCATAAAAGGCATGAAAAGGCACACGGCATTTATGGCAAAATCCTGGCTCTAGTAATCATGTATTGTCTTTCCGCTGACTGGTTAGCACGCAACAAAAGCTTTTCACTGTACCTCGGTACACGTGACAATAAACTAAACTAAACTGAACTGAAAAAATATTAATTATGTGATCATGAGAGGAATAGATAGTGTGAAAATGCACACAATCTTTTTCCCATCTTAGGGGAATCTCGAACCAGACCCGTTGCAACTCGCTGAGTTTCTCCAGCAAATTGAATCTGAATCTGAATCTGAATTTTTTGGCTGAACGTTGATTTCTCTAATTTCAAGTAACCCTTGCATTCCGTCTCACCACCGCTTTCCACACGCTAGTCGATACCAGGTCTACTATTCGCATCCTTGTGTCGCTAAAGGAGATAGTGATCGATTTCAGGAAGTGAAGTGGTACACATACCCCATTTTGCATTGGCATTATCAGGCCACTGAATCATCCTACCACAACGAGGGAGTAGTCCAGAACTGCTATCTACCTCTAAGAGATAGAGCTCTTCAAGATAGCAGAGTCAAGGGATATGGGGAGAAGGCAAGAACGGGGTACTGATTGTGGATGATCAGCCATGATCACATTGAACGGCGGTGCTGAATTGAAGGGCCGAATGGCCTACTCCTGCATCTATTGTCTATTGTCATTGAGACCCTCGGACAATCTTTGATCGGATGTTACTGGCCTTACCTTGCAATAAATATTATTCCCTTATCATGTCTCTGCACAGTAAATGGCTCGATTGTAATCATGTATAGTCTTTCCGCTGACTGGTTAGCACGCAGCAAAAGCTTGTCACTATCCATCTCGGCCTCAAAAATATTCATTGACTTGGCCTCCACAGCCTTCGAGGACTGCAGATGTTTTTTACTGAAGATACAGATTTTCTACAGATTGATATGCTGTTAATAAGCTAGTAAATGCTGGGTGTCTAGGTTTGCAATGTAATCAGCAATTAGACACTAGGGTGGAGGATCAATATCTCTGCTCTGTGCATTATTTGGCCTCTCTTGAACAAGCCCAGTGTGTGTCCATTGACTTTAATATGTGAGCTGGTGCTGTCAGGTATATTCATTGACAAAGAAACATTGAAAACAGGTGCAGGAGTAGGCCATTCGGCCCTTCGAGCCAGCACCGCCATTCAATATGATCATGGCTGATCATCCAAAATCAGTACCCCGTTCCTGCTTTCTCTCCATATCCCTTGATTCCGTTAGCCCTAAGAGCTAAATCCAAGTCTCTCTCTTGAAAACATCCAGTGAATGGTGATATGGTGAAAGAATACTTTTTGACAAACATAGGAAGCACTGTCTTAACTTTTGCTAATTCACTGTTGTCAGCCTTTGATTCCAAGCCTCATCTAAGCAATTTTGATTGGTGAAGAGCCTTGTGCTATGTAAGTTCATAAGTTGTAGGATAGAAGTTGGGAGGTCACGTTGCTGTTGTATATGACGTTGGTGAGGCCGCATTTGGAGTACTGTGTTCAGTTCTGTGCACCATGTTATAGGAAAGATGTTGTCAAGCTGGAAAGGGTGCAGAGAAGATTTACGAGGATGTTGCCAGGACTAGAGGGTCTGAGCTACAGGGAGAGGTTGAGCAGGTTATTCCTTGGAGCACAGGAGGGTGAGGGGTGATCTTGTAGAGCAGTAAAAAATCATGTGATTAATAGATTGGGTAAACACACAGAGTCTCTTGCCCAGAGTTGGGAAATCAAGAACCAGAGGACATAGGTTTAAGGTGAGGGAGGAAAGTGTCAATAGGAGTCTGAGGGGTAACTTTTTCACACAAAGGTGTTTGGAACGAGCTGCTGGAGGAGGTAGTTGAGGCTGGGACTATCCCAACATTTAAGAAACAGTTACATGGATAGGACAGGTTTGGAGGGATATGGACCAAACACAGGCAGGTGGGACTAGTGTAGCTGGGACATTGTTGGCCGGTGTGGGCAAGTTGGGCTGAAGGGCCTGTTTCCACACTGTATCACTCTATGACTCTATATGAAGCACCGTCTTAACTTTTGCTAGGGCAATAGACAATAGACAATAGGTGCAGGAGTAGGTCATTCGGCCCTTCGAGCCTGCACCGCCATTCACTGTGATCATGGCTGATCATCCACAATCAGCACCGCTGTCAGCCTGTGCTTCCAAGCCTTCGCCGTGCAGTTGTAAATAATAAAGAGCCTTGTCTTAAGTTCATAAGTTCTAGGAGCAGAAATTGGGCCATTCGGCCACTCAACCCCATTCTTCTGCCTTTCCCCCCATAACCCCTGACACCCGTACTAATCAAAAATCTGTCAACCTCCACCTTAAAAATATCCATTGACTTTGCCTCCACAGCCGTCTATGGCAAAGAACTCCACAGATTCGCCACCCTCTGACTAAAGAAATTTCTCCTCCTCTCCTTTCCATGTCCTTTAATTCTGAGGCTGTGGCCTCTTTTCCTAGACTTTACCACAAGTGGAAAAATCCTCTCCACATCCACTGTGGTGCTATCTTGTGGGTTGGACAGGGAAGGGAATGATGCAAGTGCTGATTAGTTTAGTTCAGAGATACAGCGCTGAAACAGGCCCTTCAGCCCACTGAGTCCATGCCGACCAGCGATCCCTGCACATTAACACTACCCTACACATACTAGGGACAATTTACAATTTTACAAAGCCAATTAACCTACAAACCTGTATGGAGTGTGGCACCCGGGGAAAACCCACACGATCTCGGGGAGAACGTACATAGTCCGTACAGACAGCACCCATAGTCAGGATCGAACCCAGGTCTCTGGCGCTGTGAGGCAGCAACTCTACCGCTGCACCACCGTTGCAGTGGCAAACAAATATTCAATGTATTTTAACTAGTTCCTGAAAATAGTTAATAGTAATTGTAATCTCTTGCCCAGAGTAGGGGAATCGAGAATCAAGAACCACATAGGTTTAAGGTGAAGGGGGAAAGATTTAACATGAATCTGAGGGGTAACTTTTTCAGACAAAGGATGGTGGGTGTATGGAATGAGCTGCCGGAGGAGGTAGTTCAGACTGGGACTATCCCAACGTTAGGCAGGTACATGGATAGGACAGGTTTGGAAGGATTTGGACCAAACGTGGGCAGGTGGGACAAGTGTAGTTGTGCGGTGTGGGCGAGTTGGGCCAAAGGGCCTGTTTCCACGCTGTATGACTCTATGACTAGTCGCGAATAGTGAAGCCAGAGGAATGAATGTAGGCGGTGGGGGTGGGGGGTGGTGAAGTAGGTGCGAGAGGAATAGGAAGAAGTCGTGGCTACTCACCCATCAGAGTGCAATTTTCAAGTTCCTTTGGAATAACTTTTGAATGCGTTTCATTTCCAATCACCGGACCCCAGTCAACGACGTATTTTGTCCTTTTTCCCATAATTTTATAACTCTATGACATGCAGATGGAGGAGATTAGTTTACAGTATCTTGGCATCATGATCAGCACAGACATTGCGGGACGAAGGGCCTGCTTCTGTGCCATACTGTTTCCCGTTCAAAATTCTCTGGCAATCCTACAATTCACCAGCAGCTGAATTCAGTGAATAATATTAAATCAAAAATCAAATTCCACAAAAACCTAAATAATTTGTAATGAATTATAGGTGGCAGATGATTAAGAAAGAACTGCAGATGCTGGAAAAATCGAAGGTAGACAAAAATGCTGGAGAAACTCAGCGGGTGAGGCAGCATCTATGGAGCGAAGGAATAGGTGACGTTTCGGGTCGAGACCCTTCTTCAGACATTTCACCGCAGATTTGCCCAGCACATTGTCAAGATTAGCTCCTTATTTCAGAATACTTTTAGTCCAGTCCATAGCTACCAAGTTCACATTCACATTTATTGTCACACGCACCAATTAAGGTACAGTGATATTTCAGTTGCCAAACAGCCATACAAGTAAAAAGAACACAATACACAATAGAATTTAACATAAACATCCACCACAGTGGAATCTGCATTCCTCACTGTGATGGTGGGTGATAAAGTTCAGCCAATCTTCCTCCTTAATGGCCCTGTCCCACTACGAGGTGATTCGAGAGCTCTCCCGAGTTTATAAAAAAATCAAACTCATGGTAAGCACGTAGAATGAACGTAGCAGATACGTCGGAGCTCGGGGATCTCTCTTAGCGGCTCGTAACGCTAACGGCAGGTTAGGCGGTAAGCTCGGGAAGACTCGTGAAGATTTTTCAACATGATTTTTCAACACGCATTTTTGTCTTTCTTCGATTTTTCCAACATGTTGAAAAATGTCAGCGAGAGCCCCGAGTACTCACGAGCGTCCATTGCCGTAATTCTCTGAGTTCGAATCAGGGCAAACTCGGGAGAACTCTTGAAATAGCTCTGCCCCAGTGGGACAGCCCCGTCAGTTCACCCGTGGTTGGGGGGCCATGAACCCTCCTCAGTCACTGCTACAGACGGCCCGATGTATAAGCCCTATCGTCGGGATGATCGAAACTCTGACGTCGGGGCGGATCAGAACACACACACTCCGCGGCTTGGAGTTCGCGAATCGGCCGCTGCTTACGGAGAGCGCCGCTTCACGATGTTAAAGACATACTACTTGTAGATCTTGAGTACGTGTTATGGTATTGATGTGAAAATATGTCAACGAAATACAATGACTTCATTTCGAGTGGGGAAGTGCGTGCCATGTTTGTGCTCGGGTTTCTGATCGAGAGCAATTTAGTCTAGTTTTGCCCCTGGAAGACCTTAACCCTGCATTATATTATAGAATCATTTGTTTACGAAGGAACTGCAGATGCTGGAAAAATCAAAGGTAGATAAAAATGCTGGAGAAACTCAGCGGGTGAGGTGGCATCTATGGAGCGAAGGAATAGAGGAGTTATTGATTGGGGACGATCAGCCATGATTGCAATGAATGGCGGTGCTGGCTCGAAGGGCCAAATGGCCTCCTCCTGCACCTATTTTCTATGTTTCTGTGTTTCTAGGAGGAGAACTTCTTTAAGTTATTATATTATAGAATCATATCTTTTTCACCACCAGATTCAGGGACAGTTTCTTCCCAGCTGTTATTATGCAACTAAACCATCCCACCACAACCAGAGATCAGTCCTGAACTACTATCTACCTCTGGTGTTCCTCGGACTACCCTTGACCGGACGTTGCCGACGTCACCTTGCACGAAACGTTATTCCCTTTATCACTTATCTATACACTGTAAATGGACCGATCGTAATCATGTGTTGTCTTTCCGCCGACTGGTTAGCACGCAACAAAAAGCTGTTCACTGTATCTCGGTACACGTGACAATAAACTAAACTGAAATGTCGCCCTGTACCTTTTCTCCAGAGATGCTGCCTGACCCGCTGAGTTACTCCAGCATTTTTGTGTCTATCTTCTGTTGTTTCGTTCTGCAGTGATAACCTCTTGCCCGGTGATAGCGGACAATTTACCAACGCAGGGTTTGCTTCACGCAGATGTGAAAATGAAAAACATGTCTTTCTCTGCTTTATCACAGAGCTAATATACAAGCTGCAGATACATACACCAGTGATTAAACTGCTGACTGACCCAGGGATACGATCAGTTTTCATACATTGGGAGGTATGTATGTTTTTTGCAATATTTATTTTCAGAGCAGCGGCCCCTATCGTCTTATGCAATTATTTGGTGCGGCAGGGTGGCGCAGAGGTAGAGTTGCTGCCTTATGGGCCTGTCCCACTTACGCGACTTTTTCGGCGACTGCCGGCACCTGTCATAAGTCGTTGCATGTCGGCGAAAATTTTCAACATGCTGAAAATCCAGCGGCGACCAGAAAGATGCTACGACTCTTTGGGCGACTGAGGAGACTACTCGCGACTATACAGGCGGCATGTCGCGGGGTGAAGCCTGCAGGGTCGTGAGTAGTCGCCCAAAGAGGCGTACCTTGTTCTGGATTTTCAAAATGTTGAACATTTTCGGGAATCTATAACAACCTATGACGGGTGCCGGCAGTCGGCAAAAAAGTTGTGTAAGTGGGACAGGCCCATCACAGCGGCAGAGACCAGGGTTTGATCCTGACTACGGGTGTTTGTCTGTACGGAGCTTGTGCGTTCTCCCCCCGTGACCCGCGTGGGTTTTCTCCGAGATCTTCCGTTTCCCCCCCACACTCCAAAGACATAGGAAAACCCACGCAGGTCGCGTGGAGAACGTACTAACTCCGTGCAGACAGCGCCTGTGGTCAGGATGGAACCCGGGTCTCTGGCGCTGTGAGGCAGCAACTCTACCGCTGCACCACCGTGCCGCATGGTTAATCCCACATACCAAAGACATGCAGGTTTGTAGGTTTACCTGGCTTCTGTAAGTTGTCCCCTGGTGTGTCGGATGGAGCTGGTGTACGGGCACTCGCTGGTCGGGCGCGGACACGGTGAGCCAAAGGGCCTGTTTCCACCCTGTACAAAGTGCCGCCGTTAATCTTAATCAACAAGTGACTCCTCTTGCAGGCTGTAAATGATTCAAGACATGATCGCACGAGGTACAACATCACCATCGAAAGGTTACCAGCAAAACCCAGAAACGTGAACACTATACAAGTAGACAGAGAGAATTATCATCTCCAGCTCTCACAAGCGCCATATAAAGTGCGGGTTCAAGCTTACAACTCGGTTAGCTGTTCCCCTGCAAGTGAAATTGCGATCTCGCCTTACAACCCAATAGGTAAGCAGATTTTTTGAATCAACGAATGTCTTATCACATTGTCAATTGCTCGATTTAAAAAAAATGTTAATTTACATTGTAACCTCAACTTTACGCAGAGCTAAGAAACAAGATAACTGCCACAGCACTTGGGAATGACAGCCTTTTCATTAGTTGGAATCCAATGAAGGGAAAAAGGACAAAACACGTCATTGACTGGGGCCCGGTGATTGGAAACCAAACGCATATTACGCATTCAAAAGTTATTCCAAAGGAACTTCAAAATTACACTCTGATGGGTGAGTTGCCAGTACTTCTCCCTATTCCTATCGCACCTACTTTACCCCCCTTCCCCCCCACCACCCCCTCCACCTACATTCATTCCTCTGGCTTCACTATTCGCGACTAGTCATAGAGTCAATCAGCGCGGAAACAGGCCCTTTGGCCCAACTCGCTACCCTAGTCCCACCTGCCCATGTTTGGTTCATATCCCTCCAAACCTGCCCTATCCATGTACATGTCTAACTGTTTCTTAAATGTTGGGATAGTCCCAGCCTCAACTACCTCCTCCGGCAGCTTGTTCCATGCACCCACCACCCTTTGTGTGGAAAAAGTTACCCCTCAGATTCCTTTTAACTCTTTTCCCCTTCACCGTGAACCTATGTCCTCTGGTACACAAAAATGCTGGAGAAACTCAGCGGGTGCAGCAGCATCTATGGAGCGAAGGAAATAGGCAACGTTTCGGGCCGAAACCCTTCTTCAGACCACGATGTCCTCTGGTCCTCAATTCACCTACTCTGGGCAAGAGACTCTGTGCATCTACCCGATCTATTCCTCTCATCATTTTATACACAAGACTGAGTAGGCTGAGACTCTATCTCCTGGAACGCAGGAGGATGAAGGGTGTATAAAAGGTGTGTAAATGGAGGTGTATAAAATCATGAGAGGAACAGAGAGAATAGAATAGTGTTGAGCAACAGGGTGGTCCAGCGGTAGAGTTGCTGCCGCATAGCGCCAGAGACCTGGGTTCCATTCTGATTATGGGTGCTGTCTGTACGGAGTTAGTACCTTCTCTCCATGACCCCATAGGTTTCCACCGGGTGCTCTGGTTTCCTCCCACATCCCGAAGACCTCCAGGTTTGTAGGTAAATTGGCTTCAGTAAATTGCCCCTGGTGTATTGGATAGAACTAGTGTATGGGGTGATCGTGGTCGACACGGACTTGGTGGGCCGAAGGGCCTGTCTCCACACTGCACCTCGAAACGAAAACGAAAACATCCTATTGCATTCATCAATTTCCACCTAAGATAGATGGTCTGAGAAGTTTGTGCACGTCGGGCTGATTGCATGCGTCAAAACAGGGTGGACCACTCGAAGGTTGCCCTGCACTGCGCCTGCCGACAACCAGACCCCTCCCACATATCGTGAAAGACTGCCCACTGAGGCTTTTCCCTGGGGGCATCAAAGCCATCCACCCAGTAACTGATGCTGTCCTGGCCTGGCCTTGTCCTACAACTTTAGGCTGTGCACGCCATACGTAAGAGGAAGGTCTAAGAAGCTTGCACGTTCTCCCCGTGACCTGCGTGGGTTTTCTGCGGGTGCTCCGGTTTCCTCCAGCACTCCAAAGACCTACAGGTTTGTAGCTTAATTGGCTTTGTATAATTGTAAATTGTCCCTAGTGTGTGAAGGATAGTGTTAGTGTGTGGTGATCGCTGGTCGGCACAGACTCGGTGGGCCGAAGGGCCTGTTTACGCACTGTATCCCTGAACTAAACTAAATTAAATTATAAACTAAGATAGGGAAACTCACGATGTGCCATTTTATCTTACCTGATTGTATTTGATTTCCATTGTTTGATCTCCTGTGGAATTACAGTCTATTTAATTTTCAACCATTCAGGGCAATTTAATCCAAAGCAGCGATACAGAATAATGTTACACAAACGAGCTAAAAAGAGGCAAGAGCTGACTCCACCCATTGAGGTAACCATTGGGATTGTCGATGTTTACACAGTAGAAGGAAGTATGTGAATCGGAACCGTTTACATTTTTTAATTTTCAATTTCATTTGTTCATTTAAAAAAAAAATAGATCAGGATACTAAACATTTTTTTGCTTTCAATTCAAGCACCAAGAGTTGGTCCCCGCAATATTATTGTCTCCGATATTCTGGAGTCCTCTGCAATCATACGATGGGATCACATACCTGAAGATGAATGTCAAGGCTTTCTCCGAGGCTACAAGATCTTTTATTATTCAAGGGATTCCAGCAAAAGCAACCTAACATGTAAGGTCCTGCTTGCTACAAAATGATATGTGGTACTCAATTTTATCCTCAATAGTTATTGGATTATTTTAAAGGCGGCGCGGTGGCGCAGCGGTAGAGTTGCTACCTTACAGCGCCAGAGACCCGGGTTCGATCCTGACTACGGGGTGCTGTCTGTATGATGTCTGTACGTTCTCCCCGTGACCCGCGTGGGTTTTAGTTTAGTTTAGAGATACAGCGCGGAAGCAGGCCCTTCGGCCCACCGGGTCCACACCGACCAGCGATCCCCGCACATTAACACAAGCCTACACGCACTAGGGACAATTTACACTTGTACCATGTATACAAACCCAAGCCAATTAACCTACAAACATGTATGTCTTTGGAGAGTGGGAGGAAAGAAAGATTTGAAGAAGGGTCTCGACTCAAAGTCACCTATTCCTTATCTCCAGAGATGCCACCTGACCCGCTGAGTTACTCCGGCTTTTTGTGTCTATCTCAGGTTTGTGGTAGTTGATTGCCCTTGGTATAAATGTAAATTGTCCCTGGTGCGTGTAGGGTAGTGTTAATGTGCGGGGATCGATCGCTGGTCCGTGCGGACTCGGTGCGCCGAAGGGCCTGTCACCGCGCTGTATCTCGAGACTGAACCAAACTAATTTAGCTTAGTTTAGTTTAGAGATACGGGGTGGAAACAGGCCTTTCAGCGACCTGTGATCACCCATACACTAGCAATCATTCACACCGGGGACAATTTATACAAGCCAATCAACCTACAAACCTGTACCACTTTGGAGTGTGGGAGGAAACCGGAGATCCCGGAGAAAACCCACGCAGGTCACGGGGAAAACGCACAAACTCCAGACAGGCAGCTCCCGTAGTCAGGATCGAACCCGGGTCTCTGGCGCAGTGAGGCAGCAACTCTACCGCTGCGCCATCGTGGCTGGATTTTACTCTCCGTATCTTCCTCCTCATCCTGTCACCCAAAGGAAGGTCATCTCCCACTCTGAAATCCTAACCTTCTTACTGCTAATTTAGAACTTCTGTTGGGATTAGAGCTTCAAGTTTACGATACGATATAACTTTATTTATCCCAGGAGGGAAATTGATCTGTCAACAGTCATAAACAACACAAAAGGACATGAAACATGAAATTAAAGTGACGCTACTTCCTGAGGAGACTGAGCAGATTCAGCATGTCTGCAATGACTCTGACAAACTTCTACAGATGTACCATAGGCACCACAGTCGGCGTTGCACCACAGCTGGTTTGGGAACAGCTCCGCCCAAGACTGCCAGGAATTGCTGAGAGTCGTGGATGTAGCCCAGACCGCACTCCCCACCACTGACTCCATCTACATCTCACGTTGCCTTGGAAGGCAGCCAACATAATCAAAGACTTGTCCCACCCCTGGTCATTCCTTCTTCTCCCTGCTCCCGTCCAGCAGAAGGTACCCAAGCTTGTCAGCGCGCACCACCACACTCCGGAACAACTTCTTGCCCTCTGTTATCAGGCTTCTGAACAGTCCTTCCATAATCTATGGCCAGGGGTTCCCAACCTTTTTCGTCCCGTTTACCCCTGGCAACTTTAATAGCGCATAACAATGTTATTTCACTTATTTATGAACAACTAATGATGAACAGATATACCAGAACCAAACACAGTCAGTCAATGAGAAAAAATATATACAAATCCAGAATCAACAAATTTACTCCCTGGGTTGGGATCCCTTGATCTAGGGTACTGTCCGATTCACCTCTACCCCATTGCGGACTTTGGACTTTTGTCTCTGGAACTGATGCGCTACAATGCTGAGAACTGCATTCTGCTCTCTGCATCTTCCCCTTTGCTCCATCTATCGTACAAGTTTACACTTGATTGTATTTCTGTATGGCATATCTGATCTGTTTGGATTGCATGCAAAACAATGATTTTCACTGTACTTTGGTATTTGTAGGACAATAATTAAACCTAAATCTATCTATAAAATAATCAACATTCTCAGGACTTGAAAAAGAAAGAAACTGCAGGGAAAACTGATGAGTAAAAGAATCATAGTCTTAGTTTGAGAAAGAACTGATTGATCCCTGGGATGGCTGGACTGTCATATGAGGAAAGATTGAAAGGACTAGGCTTGTATTCACTGGAGTTTAGAAGGATGAGGGGAAGGATCTTATAGAAACATATAAAATTATAAAAGGACTAAACAAGCTAGATACAGGAAAAATGTTCCCAATGTTGGGCGAGTCCAGAACCAGGGGCCACAGTCTTAGAATAAAGGGAAGGCCATTTAAGACTGAGGTGAGAAAAAACTTTTTCACCCAGAGAGTTGTGAATTTGTGGAATTCCCTGCCACAGAGGGCAGTGGAGGCCAAGTCACTGGATGGATTTAAGAGAGAGTTAGATAGAGCTCTAGGGGCTAGTGGAATCAAGGGATATGGGGAGAAGGCAGGCACGGGTTATTGATTGGGGACGATCAGCCATGATCACAATGAATGGCGGTGCTGGCTCGAAGGGCCGAATGGCCTCCTCCTGCACCTATTTTCAATCTATCTTCTATCTAACTGCAGATGCTGGAAAAATCGAAGGTAGACAAAAAAGCTGGAGAAACTCTGCGGGTGAAGCAGCATCTATGGAGCGAGGGACTCGAAGCATCAAGAAAGGTCTCTGACCAAAACATCACCTATTCCGTCGCTCCACAGATGCTGCCTCACCCGCTGAGTTTCTCCAGCTTTTATGTCTACCATAGTCTTAGTTTATTTTAGTTTAGTTTAGAGATACAGCTTGGAAACAGGCCCTTCGGCCCACCGAGTCCACGCCGACCAGCGATCTCCCCATTAACACTATCCTACACACACTGGGGACAATTTACAATTGGACCAAGCCATTTAACCTTTGGAGTGTGGGAGGAAACCGGAGCACCCGGGGGAAAACCAACCCATGTCACGGGGAGAACATACAAACTTCGTACAGACAGCACCCGTAGTCAGGATCGAACCCGGGACTCTCGTGCTGTAGGGCAACAACTCTACCGCTGCGCCACCATGTTGCCCTCTATTCTCTTGGCAATCCAGTTGCCCATGACATCCTCTTCCAGATTTTCCATTCTGCTAATCCATTGTGTCTTTCAGACCTTGCAGCTGTCACAGTGAACTCTTCCACCACAAATTACACCCTGAGTGGGCTTTTGCACAAGACCTTCTATGCCCTGGAAATCTCGGGATTCACCAAGGCTGGTGAAGGAGCCAAGAGTCGACTGGTGGCGTTTGAAACCAACTTTGGTAATGTTAACAAAATCATTCTGTTACGGTGAAGGAAGCTAATGGAATGTTGGCCTTCATAACAAGAGGGTTTCAGTATAGGAGTAAAGAGGTTCTTCTGCAGTTGGATGGGGCTCTGGTGAGACCGCATCTGGAGTATTGTGTACAGTTTTGGTCTCCTAATTTGAGGAAGGACATCCTTGTGATTGAGGCAGTGCAGCGTAGGTTCATGAGATTGATCCCTGGGATGGCGGGACTGTCATATGAGGAAAGATTGAAAAGACTAGGCTTGTATTCACTGGAGATTAGAAGGATGAGGGGTGGGGGATCTTATGGAAATATATATAATTATAAAAGGGCTGGAGAAGCTAGATGCAGGAAAAACGTTCCCAATGTTGGGTGAGTCCAGTACCAGGGGCCACAGTCTTAGAACAAAGGGGAGGCCATTTAAGACTGAGGTGAGAAAAAACATTTTCACCCAGAGAGTTGTGAATTTGTGGAATTCGCTGTCACAGAGGGCAGTGGAGGCCAAATCACTGGATGGATTTAAGAGAGAGTTATGCCCCTGTCCCACTTAGGAAAACTGAACGGAAACCTCTGGAGACTTTGCGCCCCACCCAAGGTTTCCATGCGGTTCCCGGAGGTTGCAGGTGGTTGCCGGAGGTTGCAGGTAGTGGAAGCAGGTAGGGAGACTGACAAAAACCTCCGGGAACCGCACGGAAACCTTGGGTGGGGCGCAAAGTCTCCAGAGGTTTCCGTTCAGGTTTCCTAAGTGGGACAGGGGCATAAGATAGAGCTCTAGGGGCTAGTGGAATCAAGGGATATAGGGGGAAGGCAGGCACGAGTTATTGATTGGGGATGATCACAATGAATGGCAGTGCTGGCTCGAAGGGCCGAATGGCCTCCTCCTGCACCTATTTTCGATGTTTCTAGTGCACAACCTTTCCCAATAGGTCAGGGACTCGAGTCCTGGCAACAACCTCATAAAACATCCGTGTACCCATTCCAGCTTTCCAGTCGACCCATCCAACCGCGACTGGTAAGCAGTCCTGAACAGTCCTCTCTACCTTATTGGGGACCCTTGGACTATCTTTGACCGCACTTTACTAACTTTACCTTGTATACCTAACGTTATTCCCCTCTCCTGTACCTGTACACAGCGAATGCTCAATTGTAATCTTTCCGCTAGCACGCAACAGAAGCGTTTCACTGCACCTCCGTACACGTGACAATAAAACACACTTCTTCTTCTTCTTGTGTATGGCGTGCACAGCCTAAAGTTGCAGGACAACTTGTTCTATTTGATCTTATTTGATTGTGCACGCCGGGTTGATTGCATTCGTCGAAACAGGACGGACCACGTGAAGGTTGCAATCTTCCACCCCGTAAAATACACTGAATTCAATTGAATTGAAGTCATCGGAGCTGAATTAGGCCCTTCGGCCCATCGAGTCTACTCCGCCATTCAGTCATGGCTGATCTATCTTCCCCTCTCAAGCCCATTCTCCTGCCTTCTCCCCTTAACCCCTGACATTCAGATGAATAGCAGGTTGAGGGAATCGCTTGAACAGATTGCTAAGTTGTATTTTTTATCCTTCATTCTGAAGGGGAGTCCAGTAGTCTTGGTAATAAATCCATGGAATCTTTTTTTTTAGGAAACCCCGCCAGGTGGATGGGGTGAGAAATATTGTAAAGTCAGTGACTCATGGCCATGAATGGTGACTGCGTGGTGAAGCAGAAAGTGGTTACAGGCTAAACCACGCATCATTATTGAAATGCAATACTTTCACTTCATGGGAGCATTTCAGCTATTTCAACAATAAATAGTTCTGGCAAATGACAAACAAGAATCTACAGTACCTAAGTATAGAATGTAAGGGCGGCACGGTGGCGCAGCCGTAGAGTTGCTGCCTTACAGCGCTTGCAGCGCCGGAGACCCGGGTTCGATTCTGTACGGAGTTTGTATGTTCTCCCCGTGACCTGCGTGGGTCGAGATCTGCCACCTCACCATGTTTTCGGGGGGACTTCCGAAGGAGGGGGAGGGGGGGGATTTCAAGTGCGCTCTCGTAGTTTTGCGCGGATTGAAGGAGGTGCCGGACTACAATTTGCCGGAAAATCAGTGGTGGACCTGTATAACATTTTCCCATTTATTTTAATCATTTGTTAATTGAATGAGTAGGTAATGTAATGAAGCTCCCATCTCCGAACTCGGAAGCCTTCCTGATAGCATAGAATGGTGTAGGAAGGAACTGCAGATGCTGATTTACACCATAGATGTAAATAATTAGTACCACCGTACTAATCAAGAACATCAATCCCCACCTTAAAAAATATCCATTGACAGCCTCCACAGCTTTCTGTGGCAATGAATTCCACAGATTCATAGAAACATAGAAAATAGGTTCAGGAGTAGGCCATTTGACCCTTCGAGCCAGCACCACCATTCAATATGATCATGGCTGATCATCCAAAATAGTAAGATTAAACGAGAATTTACCAGTTTGAAGTTTGATCTGTATTTTATGAGGAGTTACGATGAGGGATTACGTGAAGAGCCCGCTCAGCACGCATGCGCGGCATACTTCAAAGCAGCGGTGTGGAATCACAGATAGACACAGTTATTGAAATAAACATAGTAAAGAAAAGGAGACATCAGTTATCAGTTTGACCCATATTATTGAGGGTGGGAGCGGAGGGCACGTAATCCCTCATCGTAACTCCTCATAAAATACAGATCAAACTTCATACTGGTAAGTTCTCATTTAATCTTACTATTTTACATCGGAGTCACGTGAGTGACTACGTGAAGATTTTAAAGCTCTGTGATTTCAAACCGTGTAACAGTTATTACTTCACTCACTGCCGAAGTCCTTGAGGGAGGAAGTGTGTTATCGTAATCATCCAATGAATCTGTTTGTAGAAAAACACAACGGTATTTTTTAACAATAACAACAAAGAAATTAAATTGCTCCCCTGGGCTTAAATTAAATATTTGCAGTCTGTAAAAAAAATTCTGCAAATAAAGCAGGTTTTGCCAACGGCTTATTATAAAAAGTTCTGAACGTTCTTTCCCCCGACCATCCTGCTGTAGCCAGGATGTGGTCTATAAGCACGTCCATTCTTTTGGCCGTCGACGTGGATGCTGCCTTAGTGGAGTGAGATTTGTACATGTTAGTGTTTATCCCAGCAGCTTTTAGCACCTGCTTGAGCCATCTCAAAATGGTTTGGCTCGTCACCCGACCATAAGGTTTTTTATGACTGACCCATAAGGCTTTTTCACTCCCTCGAATATTTTTGGTTGTGTCTATGTAGGATAGTAGGTGGGTCATGGCACATAACCGTGGTTCTGGCGGGTAAGCCCGGAATTCCACGACTGGATTAGGTGTTCCTGGTCTGCTCTGTTTGATCAGTCCCTGGATAACGACAGAGATCTGGTCTGGAGCTGTGAGCATGCTGTCCAGTCGCAATAGGTGTAGTGACTGGACCCTCTGTGCAGATACAAGTGCCATCAACATGAGTGTTTTGAGCGTAGATTGTTCCAGGTTGAGGGATCTGGCTGGTGGCCATTCCCTGAGGTATGTCAGGACCACACTGACATCCCATATATGGGTGTACCTTGGTCTAGGGGGGTTAGAGTTGTAAATACCCTTCATTAGTTTGACCACCAGCGGGTGGGACCCCATGGCCTGTTGTCCTGGAGCTTGTTTTTAATAGACAGACAGGGCACTTCTAGCTGTGTTGAAGGCACTGTAGCTGAGTCCTTCATCGTGGTGAAGGTTCGCCAGGAATTCCAGTACGTTGGTAACTGTAGTGGTTGAGTAGGTGGTCCCTGTATCCAAGCAGTACTTCTCCCACTTTTTGATGCTGGACAAGTACTGTTTTCTTGTGGATGTTCGGAGGGATGTCGTGGAGTAGTGGGAACCATGGCTGTGTAGGTCAGTCGGGTACTATCAAAATACTTGAAGCAGAGTCCATTTGTATTGTGCGTAGTACACGGCTGATGAGGCAGAATGGAGGAAATGCATAGAAGAAGAAATTTCCCCAATCCAGCGCGAACGCATCTACCGCTGCTGCCTCAGGGTCTGGTTCCCAAGCGACATACATAGGTACCTGGTGATTTAGCCTTGATGCAAATAAGTCAATATCTGGCATGCCATATTGCTTAATAATCTTTGCAAACACTTTGGGGTTTAACATCCATTCGGTGTTGTCATTAAATTTGCGTGACCTGGTGTCTGCCACTGTATTTAGCTTACCTGGCAGGTAACTTGCTGATAGCCAAATATGTCTTTCGACACACCATTGCCAAATTGTGTTGACCAATTTGTTGCATGATATCGATTTTATGCCGCCCATATGGTTAATGTAGGCCACCACCGTAATATTGTCTATTTGTAACCGTACATGCAAGTGATGCATATTGGAATATTGGATGCATATGCTTTTAAAACCATAAAAGGCACCCAACATCTCTAGATAGTTAATGCCCAGTGTAAGTAGTAACGATGACTCTAGGTTAGTCCATCTACCACCTGTGCTGGATATGGAGTTAGTCGCTCCCCAGTCTTGAGCACTGGCATCTGTTTGGATAACTAAAGTAGGGTTAATGATGGTGATAGGGCTGAAACTATGCCAAACGTTTTCTGCCCACCACTGTAGTTCTGATATTGCTTCAGTGGGTAATTTCATGATACGATCATAATGACCTGCATGTCGTTTTAGTGCCTGTACCTTTGCTCTTTGTAAGTTTTGATAGTGCAAAGGTCCAAATTGTGTAGCCGGAAATGCTGCTACAATTTCCCCAATTACTCTTCTACTTGTCGAATAGTTGATCGCTCGTTGACCATTAAATTGTTGCATGATTGTGCCAATTCAGTTGTTTTGTCTTTTGGCAAAGTTACAGACATGTGGGCTGAGTTAACTGTGAAGCCCAAGTAGTCCATGGTTGTGGATGACTTCAACTTAGATTTATCTGGATGTAAGATAAATCCCAAGGTTTCGAACAACTGTTTGGTAGCTGACACAGCTGATATGCCAATTCCATGGTCTTGACTACTATTAAGATATCATCAAGATATGCCATGACCATATGTTTTTGTCTTCTTAATATTGTCAGGACTGGTTTTAGTATCTTGGTGAATAATCTTGGGGCTGATGTTAACCCATTGGGTAATGCTTTAAACTGCCATAGCTGCCCCATCCAGGTAAATTTCAGGTATCTGCGATGATCCTTGTGAATGGGTACTGAATAGTAAGCATCTTTGAGGTCAATGCTTGCCATGAAGTATCCTTTGGAAATCAGTTGTTTGGCAGTAACAAACGTTTCCATTTTGAAATGTACATACTTAACAAACATATTTAGTGAAGTTAAGTCAATGATGATGCGACATCCACCATCTTTTTTAGTTTTAGTGAATATTCTTCTAGTATAAATTGTATTTTGTATCCACTAATGCTATTGAGTATATACTTGTCACTCGTGATAGACTCCCATGCTTCCTTAAACAGGTGTAATCTCCCCCCTGTTAGTATTGCACCACTACTTTCTATATGCTGGTATGAACCAGACCCACCTACCTCCATGGTTATGGGTGTTTCTTCTGTCTCTTCCCAGACCAGCGAGTCTTGCGTGTTGTCTGACGTGGCAGTGATGTTTGGGGGTGGCGCATTTTCCAATGGGTCCGCTCTGGGCCTTGGTCTAAAAAAGACTTCAGGTGGTGATATGCGGACCCCGAGCTTTCACCAGTCCCATAGGATAGACGTCGACTGGTGGACGCGATGGGGTGCTGCCACTTGGGTATTGTTGTTTTGGGTTTGCTCGTCCCGGGGCCTGTCCTCATGAGACCGAAAGTTTTTTAGAGGCCTCTTCCATATCCTTTACTTTTTTCGTGAGGTCTTTGCCAAAGAGCAGTGTGTCTGGCTCAGTGGCTGGGGTTTTGCACAACCCCGCGAATTTTGGATTTAGGGCAGGTCTTATAATTTCTTTACGGAGGTTATTTATCTCGAACTGCGTGATTGTACAACAGCGCGAGAGTTGGTTTGTGGTCATCTCCGTATTGTCCACAGAACGAGCAAATGATGTGATGGCTGATGTCAGGAGCCTGGGGATCTGCTGCAGTTTCAGCTCCTGGAATATTTGTCCCGACGTGCCCCCAGATTTGGCTGTTGACAGCCGGCACTTTGAGAGATTCACAATTTTTTGGAGCTGTGTACAATTCTAAGGCCTCATTAACCACCTGCTCCTGTAGGGGCCTGTTGGAGAGGTGGTTAATGCTGGCCGCTAATTTAGGCTCTAATGGCCTTCCTGCACGTGGGGCTGCCACGTAGCGGTCCACCACACCCAGCAGCTCTTCCTGGTCCTGCACCCCTTGCATACTCCCGACTTCTTCAGCCATCGTCCCCTCTTCCTGACCAGCCCAGTCCTGGTCGCCAAAGCTGCCCTCGGGTGAGGAGGAAGCGATGGGCAGTGCACAAGGCACTGTGGAGGGAGTGCCTGAACTCCCCCTGCGAGAGAGCCCTTCACGCAGCACGTCTCGCTGGAGCACCTGCTCCAGGAGCTGCTCTACGCGGCTCAGTCGGCTGTCTCTCCCCGTGCGGGTGGAGAGACGTCCCCGTCCGACAAGTCGGAAGCCACTGGCCGGACGCTTTTTCGGGTGGCTTTACATTCAGCCCGCTGCTCAGGCGCTAGCGGGACTGGGCTCGGCACGGTGTCGGGGATGGCGGAGCGCTCGGTAAGCGGTCCTACTGCCTGTTGCTGCCCCCCCCCCCCCCCAGATGGAACGCTCCTCCGTTGGAGTTGAGCAGGGGACAGGTTTGTTCAAGAGCCTTCTTGTTCTCTGCCTGTAAAACAAAGCAGAAGGCTCTCCTGTGAAAGAAACCCGACCTCAGGGTACCTGCGTGACGGTCCGTCTTTCAATCTGTAGCGGGAGCGCCTGACTCCCGATGCGGCCGCTGTTGCACTGCTGAATGCAATGCCGCGCATGCGTGCTGAGCGGGCTCTTCACGTAGTCACTCACGTGACTCCGAAGTAAAATCAGTATCCCATTCCTGCTTTCTCCCCATGTTACTTGATTCCATTAGCCTTTAGAGCTATATCTATCTCTCGCTCTCTCTGAACCACCCTCTGACTAAAGCCTCATCTTCCTCATTGCGGACATTGGACTTTGTCTCTGGAACTGATGCTCTCCAATGCTGAGAACTATATTCTGCCCTATGTGTCTTTCCCTTTGCTCAACCTCGTGTACTTGAGTTTGGCTCGATTGTATTTATGTATAGTATTATCCGATGTGAGCGTGAACCATGTAAAACAAAGCTCTTAATCGAAAGCCACTACACACGTGGCAATAAGAAACCTAAATGTATAAAATCGTAAACTTTGGATTTTTGCTACAGGTGCTTTGGTTAAAGTCGCTGTTGGAGTTTGCATTGCGATTCCCATTTTAGTGTTTCTCGTGTCATGGATCTGCACGCTTCTTGTTAAAAGGTGAGTAGAGTTAGGACAAACGTGACAATGTAATTCTGGAATTTAGTTTGGTTCAGTTTAGAGATACAGCGCGGATACAGGCCCTTCGGCCCACCGAGTCTGCGCCGACCAGCGATCCCCGCACACTAACACTAACCCACACACACGAGGGACAATTTACATTTATACCAAGCCAATTAATCTACAGTCTTCACAGTCTTCAGTCTGAAGAAGGGTTTCGGCCCGAAACGTTGCCCCATTTCCTTCGCTCCATAGATGCTGCTGCACCCGCTGAGTTTCTCCAGCATTTTTGTCTACCTTCAATTAACCTACAAACCCGCACGTCTTTGGAGTGTGGGAGGAAACCGGAGCACCCGGAGAAAACCCATGCAGGACAAGGGGAGAATGTACAAACTTTGCACAGACAGCACCCGTAGTCAGGATCAAACCCGGGTCTCTGGCGCTGTAAGGCAGCGACTCTAACGCTGCGCCACCGTGCCACCATGCCCGTAGCTAAACAATAATAGACAGATATAAAACAAAGTGCTGGAGTAACTCAGCGGGACAGGCAGCATCTCTGGAGAATATGGATGGGTGACGTTCTGCGTTGGGAATGTCGCAAAGCCGAAACATCGCCCATCCTTTTTCTCCAGAGATGCTGCATGACCTGCTGAGTTACTCCAGCACTTTGTGTCTATCTTTGGTATTAAGTACCTGCAGTTCCTTATTTATACAATAAAAGGGAGAGCCTGGACTGTATCTATCTACAATCTCTGAACCTCCCCCACCCCCCACTCCTCCCTTCTCCCCCTCCCCACACCCACCCCCCATTCAAACAACACCATACTTACATAATGGGGCGGTCACAGTGGAGCAGCGGTAGAGTTGCTGCCTTACAGCGAATGCAGCGCTAGAGATCCATTATTGACTACGGGCGCTGTCTGTACGGAGTTTGTACCTTTTCCCCATGACCTGCGTGGGTTTTCGCCGAGATCTTCGCTTTCCACACTCCAAAGACGTGCAGCTTTTGTAGGTTAATTGGCTTGGTAAACGTAAAAACTGTCCCAAGTGGGTGTCGGATAGTGTGAATGTGCGGGGATCGCTGGTCGGCGCGGACCCGGTGTGCCGCAAGGGCCTGTTTCCGCGCTGTATCTCTAAACTAAATTAATTATTGTAAGAGTCTAACATTGCAAAAACATTACTTTTAGAATAAAGAAAATATTTTGGCCAAATATACCGAATCCTGGAAACAGTCATGCCATCCGGATAATGCGAAGAGTTTCATCAATGGTATGTATATTTTTTATTGATCATAGAACGGAACCACACAGAAGGCCCTTTCTCCCACAATGTCTGTGCCGAACATGGTGCCAAGACCATCGCTTATCCAACTGTACATAATCCATGCCCCTCCATTCCCTGCATATCCTTTCCAAAAATCTCTCCATTGCCACTATCGCATCTGCCTTAACCATCACCCCTGGCAGCGCATTCCAGGCACTCACCACCCTCCGTGTAAAAAAACGTCCTTCAAACATTGCCCCTCTCATGTTAAATCAATGGGCACGGTGGCGCAGTGGTAGAGTTGCTGCCTCACAGCGCCAGAGTCCCAGGTTTGATCCAGACTATGAGAGTTGTATGTCCGGAGTTTGTACGTTCTCCCCGTGACCACGTGGGTTTTTCCGGGTGCTCCGGTTTCCTCCCACACACCAAAGACGTACAGGTTTGTAGGTTAGCGGGTGAAGCTGCATCTCTGGAGAGAAGGAAGGGGCGACGTTTCGGGTCGAGCGCTTCTTCAGTCTGAAACGTCGCCCATTCTTTCTCTCCGGAGATGCTGCCTCACCCGTTGAGTTACTCCAGCATTTTGGGTCTACCTTCGATTTAAACCAGCATCTGCTGTTCTTTCTTACACGGGTTTGCAGGTCAATTGGCTTCAGTAAACATTGTAAATTGTCCCTGGTGTGTGAGGGATAGTGTTAGTGTGTGGGGATCATTGGTCGGCATGGACTCGGTGGGTCTAAGGGCATGTTTCCGCGCTGTATCTCTCAACTAAACTAAAACTAAACTGAACCTTCATTATCACCTCTTCCACAGCCAACAATGGACCATTGTGGGCTCCACCTTTCTTTAGTCATCGGTGCCGGCTCTGATTAGTTCTGTACCTTTTCATACCTCTAATTTCCCTCTCCCCTGACTCTCAGTCTGAAGAAGGGTCTCGACCCAAAACGTCACCCATTCCTTCTCTCCAGAGATGCTGCCTGTCCCGCTGAGTTACTCCAGCTTTTTGTGTCTATCTTTGGTGTAAACCAGCATCTGCAGTTCCTTCCTACACTAAATAGTGTTCAAATGTTGATCTTGATATCAACACCACATTGTTGATGATTAAACAAAAATGTGAACACAGTGCGATAACATCAAGGAAACATCAGTGGGTACACACAGCATTCTGTGGCTGTCGAAGCTGGTGTAACTCAACAGCTCTGGTGAAAAGGAGTAGGTGACATTTTGGGTCGAGACCCTTCAGACTGAGAGTGAGGGGAAAAGAAAACGGGAGATATAGACGATGTCACTGGTTTGGAATAGACAATAGTCGATAGACAATTGATGTAGGAGTAGGCCATTCGGCCCTTCGAGCCAGCACCGCCATTCAATGTGATCATGGCTGATCATCCACAATCAGTACCCCGTTCCTGCCTTCTCCCCATATCCCTTGACTCCACTATCTTTAAGAGCCCTATCTAGCTCTCTCTTGAAAGCATCCAGAGAACCGGCCTCCACCGCCCTCTGAGGCAGAGAATTCCACAGACTCTGCCTCAGAGTGTGAACAAGTTTCACAGTGTGAAAAGGTTTTTCCTCATCTCCGTTCTAAATGGCTTGCCACTCATTCTTAAACTTCTCTCTTGAAAGCATCCAGAGAATTGGCCTCCACTGCCTTCTGAGCCAGAGAATCCCACAGATTCACAACTCTCTGGGTGAAGGTTGCAGATGTAGAGAGGATATAAAACAAATGAATGAAAGATAAGCAAAGAAGTTACGAAGAAGAAGGAGCCAGGCCAATGTTAGCTGTTCACAAGTTATAGGAGTAGAATTAGGCCATTCGGCCCATCGTCCACTCTACCCTTCAATCATGGCTGATCTCTGCCTCCTCATCCCATCATCCTGCCTTCTCCCCATAACCCCTGACACCCAATCTAATCAAGATTTTGTCTATCTCTGCCTTAAAAATATCTACTGACGGCCTCCACAGCCCTGTGTGACAATGAATTCCACAGATTAACTACCCTCCGACTAAAGATGTTCCTCCTCACCTCCTTTATAAAAGAGCACCCTTTAATTCTGAGGCTATGTCCTCTGTTCCTGGACTCTCCCACCAGTGGAAGCATCCTATCCACATGCACTCTATCTATGCCTTTCATTAATTCTGCAAGCTAATTCAGAAGTGGTGGGCTAGGTGAAAAGGAGTTACAGACAATGAGACTCAACAAGATGACTTTGAAGCTGGAACAATGACCGGTGGGGGAGGGACGGAGAGAGAGGGGAAGCAAGGCTTACTTGAAGTTAGAGAAATCAACAGTCATGCCACTGGGTTGTAAGCTGGCCAAGCGAAATACGAGACGCTGTTTCTCCAATTTTCGTTTGGCCTCACACTGACAATGGAGGAGGCCTAGGACAGAAAGGTCAGCGTGGGAATGGGAAGGGGAATTAAAGTGTCTGTCTTTAGTCTACTGACAATGTTGATTTTATAATTGCGAACGCATGTCATTGTCCCCTTCGCGTCATTAGCCTCAGCACGTCGTTGGATCGCCATGTCTCCACGCCAGCTTGCTTGAGATAGAAAGCGACGAGGCACTCGAAAACCTGCACACCATTGAAGAGATCACCAGTTCCCTCACCGATTGCGGGTCGCAAGAGAGCGAAGCGAGCAATGCGCTGGAGCACAAACCCCACAGCGATCTGACGGGCAGACTGGCTGCGGCACAAGTCACGGATTACACAACCATGGAGGACTTCCAACAAATAATGCCAATGCTTGCCTGCAACAACACGCCCTCCAGGAGTGAGGCAGAATGCGATGGCCGGCAACAGAGTGGTGGCATTGTCATTCAGAGCTATATAAAGCAGAGAGTCCATCATACAGGCACAGACCCAACGGAACAAAACACATTGATTCCACTCGCTCCTGAATGCCCAGAGTTGCTGGACAACTTTGATAACATCAAAGCCACACAGACCCTGCACTCACCGAGTTTATGGAAAAGAAATTCTTGAATACGCTTCTGCGATCTGGTGGAAACTGCACAAACAAATGATTCAAGGACTGTTCATGCAAATGTGTCTTGTTCAGCGGCATTCAAACAGCACAAAGCAGTGGAGTTGAAGAGAAGACTCCTTCATTCACTGCGCTCAAACGTATTACTGCACGACTGCGCGAAAGAACTACAGCCATTATAACATGCGGGGCAGTTTGGGAGACGGGCGCGTGCACACACCGCAGCGGGAACGTGATGGATGAGGAGGGTGGGATGGAGAAGCAATTACAGTCACGGTGGCCCAGCGGTGGAGTTGCTGCCTTACAGCAAGATGCAGCGCCGGAGTCCCGGGTTCGACCCCGACTACGGGCGCTGCCTGTACGGAGTTTGTACGTTCTCCCTGTGACCTGCGTGGGTTTTCTCCGAGATCTTTGGTTTCCTTCCACATTCCAAAGACGTACAGGTTTGTAGGTTAATTGGCTTCGGTAAATATAAAAAATTAAAATATTAAAAATAAAAATGTTCAGTAAAAAATTGTCCAACTTCCAGTATTGTCCCTGGTGGACTCTTCGGAAGGTACAAGGTACAATAACATGACAACTCCAGAGTATTGAGTATAGAAGCTGGGAGGTCATGTTGCAGTTATATAAGATGTTGGTGAGGCCACATTTAGAGTATTATGGTCAGTTTTGGGCACCATGTTAAAGGAAAGATGTTGTCGAGCTGGAAAGGGTGCAGGGAAGATTGACGAGGATGTTGCCAGGAGGACTAGAGGGTGTGAGCTAAAGGGAGAGGTTGAGCAGGCTGGGACTCTATTCCTTGGAGCGCAGGAGGATGAGGGATGATATTATAGATGTGTACAAAATCATGAGAGGAATAGATCGGGTAAACGCTCAGTGTCTCTTGCGCAGAGTAGGGGAATCGAGAACCAGAGGATGTAGGTTTAAGGTGAGGGGGAGGAAAGATTTAATAGGAACCTGAGGGGTGACTTTTTCATACAGGGTGGGAGGTGTATGGAACAAGCTGCTGGAGGTCAAGTTAAGTCAAGTGAATTTTATTTTTATAGCACATTTAAAAACAACTCTCGTTGACCAAAGTGCTTTACATTAGAGGAGGTCGTTGAAGCAGGGACTGTTACTATTTAGTAATAGTAATTACTAAATAGTATTACTAGTGATAGTCAGTACTGCTTAATTTACTTATTTAAGAATACTAATTAATGGTAGTGTTACTACTGCTAATTACTAGTAGTAATTACTATTTAAGAAACATTTAAACAGATACAGGGATGGGATACGTTTAGTGGGATATGGGGCAAACGCAGGCAGGTGGGACGTGTAGATGGGGCATGTTGGCCGGTGCGGGCAAGTTGGGCTTCTTCTTCTTTCGTGTCCTTATGCTATAGAGTGGCTCGTCACTGCTGGACACATCGTTGCGCTGTTGGAGTGTTAAGTGCAAGGTCTGCAGTAGTACATGGATTATCCAGCAATGGGCATTGCAGTAGGTGTTGCATTGTCTGGGTCTGTGTGCCACAGTTGAGGGTCGTGGGGGCGCTGCAAGCCGGCAGCCCTGCCAGCAGCGTGTTTGTTTTTTCTACTTTTTTGGGGTTTTTTAGTGTGTCTTAATGTATGTTTTTAATGTTTCTCAGTGTGTCTTGTGTGGGGGGTGGTGTGGGGGGGTAAGGGGGAAACCGCTTCCTCCGCGGAGAGGCGACATTTTCCATGTTGCCTCCCCCGTGGCCTAACATCGAGGATCAGTGCGGCCTTTCCTGGAGACACGCCCGGGGCTTCAGCTGCGGGCGCAGCGAGGACTCTTTCGTCGCGGAGCGGGCGAGCCCTCGCCGGAGGGGAGCGCTCCGTTCGCTGCCCACGGCAGCCTGAAGCCGCGGTCTGCGGAGCTCCAGCTGGCGCTGTGTCCCTCGTTGGGGACCCTGCCAGAGGAGAAGAGCTCCGACCGCCAGTCCCCGGCCAACTTCTACCGCAGGCGCAGCGGGGACTTACCATCCGGATCGGGGTCCCTCGCCGGGGATCCCTGGAGGGGAGCTGCAACCGCCGGCCCTGCGGTCTGTGGTGCTTCTGGCTGCGGCACGGTGGGGACTTTAAATCTTCGACCACCGGCCTGCGGCCTACACCATCTTGAAGCCTACGGCCTACAACATCTCCGGTGGGGAGGCAATGATTCAGGAATTACCTGGACTTACCTTGTCTGAACATCTGGACGCCCGCAGCGGCGACTGCGGAGGGTGGAGGTCCCAACCACGGGGGAAAATGGAGGAGGACTGGCCAAATTTTGTGCCTTCCACCACAATGATGAATGCTGTGGTGGATGTTTGTGTTAAATTTTGTATTGTGTATTGTGTGTTCCTTTTTCACTGTACTGCTGCTGGCAAATTCATTTCACTGCACTTTATGTGCAAGTGACGAATAAACTTGACTTGACTTGTACCCTCGATGTAGCCCCATTGGTTCATTGTAACCCTTGATGGCCCGACCCCGGTTGGTAGTCGGTTGAGACAGTCATGGGCTAAAGGGCCTGTTTCCACGCTGTATGGCTCTGTAACTATATGTGGGACATGTTGGGAGACAGGATTGCGTACATGGCAGGAGGAAGGTGATGGATGACGAAGCTGCGGAGGGAGATCTTATTGAAACATATAAGATTATTAAGGGTTTGGACACGCTAGAGGCAGGAAACATGTTCCCGATGTTGGGGGAGTCCAGAACCAGGGGCCACAGTTTAAGAATAAGGGAGTAAGCCATTTAGAACGGAGATGAGGAAACACATTTTCACACAGAGAGTTGTGAGTCTGTGGAATTCTCTGCCTCAGGGGGCGGTGGAGGCCAGTTCACTGGATGCTTTCAAGAGAGAGCTAGATAGGGCTTAAACATTGCGGAGTCAGGGGATATGGGGAGAAGGCTGGAACGGGGTACTGATTGGGGATGATCAGCCATGATCACATTGAATGGCGGTGCTGGCTCGAAGGGCCGAATGGCCTACTCCTGCACCTATTGTCTATTGTCCATTGAGAAGCAATTACAATAAAACGACAGCTCCTGGCCAAAGTTGAGGAGCGAGGGGGGGGATTGGGAGCGGGGGAAGCTGCACGTGTGATGCAAGGCCTGTCCGACTGTCTTGGCGCCAGACGTAGGTATGCCTGCGGTGGGACCAAGGATGTCGTTCGTGTGTTTCAGTGCGAAGAGACACTTCCCTGATGTGGAGAATGACAAAACGAGGAGATTGAGGATTGAGAATGAGGAGATTACAGTATCATGGCGGGGCAAGGAAAGTCTTGCTTGCTGCTCTCTGCAACTGGACCCTCGCACTGGTGAAGTTTAACATCATGGTGATGGGGGGGGGGGGGGGGGGGGGGGGGGGGGAGGATGAGCTGTGTATCCTGGACTGAGAGGGTGTAAAATACTTAAATGGATACCCAGGACCCAAGAACGAGAGGATATGGCTACATTAAATTGCAAACCTCTACCTAGGACATAATGGAATTAATGTAACAAAATGGTCCCAATACACTGTGAAAATAACTACTCTGATATTCCTAACGCACCCAGTTTCATGTTTTGCTTGAGCTAAATAAAATATGATTATTTGGGTAATATTTTGGATAATATAATCACCAATTCGGGTCAACACAGAATCATCGGATAGAATGATGCACTAAAACTCCTACGTCAGTGACCCCTCTCAAGATCATCTCTGACCCCTCTCACCCTGGCCACAAACTCTTTGAATCACTTCCCTCTGGAAGGCGACTCCGGACTGTCAAAGCTGCCACAGCCAGACATAAAAACAGTTTTGTTCCATGAGCTCAACTCAATAACCAAAAATATGTAGCCTCCCTTTGCTCTGGTATTTTATTTAATTCACATGTTTAATGGATAATGTTTTTTTATTATTGTTTTATGTGTCATTCCTAACTGTCACTGTAGGTCCTGTTGTCATTTGTGGGCGGAGCACCAAGGCAAATTCCTTGTATGTGAATAGTTGGCCAATAATCATATTCAATCTTTGTGTGAAAATGTTACTCCTCGGGTTTCTATTAAATATCCCCCCCCCCCCTATCCCCCCTCACCCCTCACCTTAAACCTATGTTCTCTGGTGCTCGATTCCCCTACTCTGGGCAAAAGACTCTGTGTGTACATTGGTAGAACCAGCCACATGATTCTGCAGAGAGAACTAGATGCAAATAGAAATGCAGGGTATAAAAAAGAAACTCCAGGAGGAACTCAGCAGGTCAGGCAGCATCTATGGAGGGAAGTGGAATTAGAAGGTCCACTTGCCTCCACGAATGGTGCGTGATCCACTAATCAGCAGTTTGTTTTTTACTCACGATTCCAGCATCTGCAGAGTTCAGTTGAATTGAATTTATTGGCATGTGGGACAAACAACATCTCTGTGGAAAGGGGTAGTGATGGGAAGATGTGGCTAGTGGTAGAATCCCGTTGGAACAGAGAAGATTTACAAGGATGTTGCCAGGGCTGGAGGGTCCAGGTTTAAGGTGAAGGGGAAAAGATTTCATAGGAATCTGAGGGGTCACTTTTTCACACAAAGGGTGGTGGATGCTTGGAGCAAAATGTCAGAGGAGGTAGTTGAGGCTGGGACTATCTCAACATTTAAGAAACAGACTGGTACATGGATAGGACAGGTTTGGACGGATATGGACCAAATGTGGGTGGTTGGGACTAGTGTAGCTGGGACATGTTGGCCAGAGTAGGCAAGCTGGGCCAAAGGCACATTTTCCACACTGTATCACTCCGTGACTAAGGAGGGAGAATGGGGTTGAGAGGGATTGATAGACCAGCCATGATTGAACGGCAGAATAGACTCGATGGGCCGAATGGCTTCGTTCTGCTCATAAGACTTGTGAACATCTGATACAAGGTGACTGAATGTCGTTCGGAATGACATTGACAGCCTGCCACATGGCTCACGACGTACTAGAGCAGTGGTTCTCAAATGGGGGTACGTGAAGGCACTCCAGGGGGTACGTGAGATTTTAAAATATAGGGCTACATATATTTAAAAAGTAGCATCCATGCAAAAATCCTTGGCACAGTGCTCTGTTTTAAGTCTTTTTTTTTCAACCAAAAATGCTTTGCGCTGGTTAGGGGGTACTTGGCTGAAACAATATTTCACAGGGGGTACATCACTGAAAAAAGGGGTACTTGGCTGAAAAAATATTTCACAGGGGGTACATCACTGAAAAAAGGTTGAGAACCTCTGTACTAGAGCATAGAGCAGATAATCAGATGGCAAGATTTGTAGGTTGACTGCTGACACCCACACATACATCCTCTGAGAGGAGTCGCGTCTCACTGTGGTTTCCGCAAAACCTCGCTGCCATTCATTACTCAGTCGTTTCACTCCTGAAAGCATTTTTCTACAGGGGGGGGGGGGGTGGAAAATTCATGGAAAGTTCAGAATGAAAGGTCGCAAAATTCCAAGCCTGTACACACTCCTCCATCACCGCCCGTTTGATTCCTCCTTCATTAACAACAGTCGAATGGCATTTAGACAGGGTGGCACGGTAGAGCTGCTCCCTCATAGGGTATTTGCGTTCACTTCTGGGCACCACGTTACAGGAAAGACCTTGTCTAGAGGGTGTGAGCTATAGGGAGAGGTTGAGCAGGCTGGGACTCTATTCCCCGGAGCACAGGAGAATGAGGGGTGATCTTATAGAGGTGTATAAAATCATGAGAGGAATAGATCGGAGTCTCTTGCCCAGAGTAGGTGAATCGAGGACCAGAGGACATAGGTTTAAGGTGAAGGGGAAAAGATTTGATAGGAATCTGAGGGGTAACTTTTTCCACACAAAGGGTGGTGGGTGCATGGAACAAGCTGCCAGAGGAGGCAGTTGAGGCAGGTAGGACTAGTTAGACAGGTACATGGATAGGACAGGTTTGGAGGAATATGGACCAAGCGCAGGCAGGTGGGACTAGTGTAGCTGGGACATTGTTGGCCGGTGTGGGTAAGTTGGGCCAAAGGGCTTGTTTGCACACTGTATCACTCTATGAATTGAGGACTATGACCAGAGTCCCGGATTCGACCCTGACTACGGATGCTGTCTGTACAGAGTTTGTACGTTCTCCCTGTGACTGCATGGAATTTCTCCGGGTGCTCGACTTCCCTCCCAAGATAGATCAGCCATGATTGAAGGCAGAGTAGACATGATGGGCCGAATGGCCTAATTCTGATCCTACGACTTATGAACACTGCTGAGAAGTATATTCTGCACTGTGTAACTTAACCCCCTCACTCTACCTATTATACTTGAGTTTGGCTTGATTGGAATTATGCATTATATTATCTGATCTGATTGGGTCGCATGCAAGACAAAGCTCTAGTACATGTGACAATAACCAACCTAAACCTAAAACCGACAATTGTATAAAAGAACAGGAAGGGCAGAGAGTAACTCAGCGGGTCAGGCAGCATCTGTGGAGGACATGGATAGGTGACGTTTCACAGAGTGCTGGAGTAACTCAGCGGATCAGGTAGCATCTCTGGAGAACATGGATCAAATTAGTCCGGGGGCGGAGGAGTTTAGGGAATAGCGTCATATAACACGGAAACAGACCCTTCGGCCCAACTTGTCCATGCCGACCAAAATCCCATCTGCCGCTTTGGGCACATTTCCCTAAATTCATAAATTCTAGGAGCAAAACTAGGCCATTCGGGCCATCAAGTCTACTCTTCCATTCAATCAAGGCTGATCTATCTTTCCCTCTCAAAACCCTTCTGCCCATAACCCCTGACACCCGTACTAATCAAGAATCTATCTATCTCTGCCTTAAAATATCCATTAACTTGGCCTTCACAGCCGTCTGTGGCAAATAATTACAGATTCACCATTCTCTAACTGAAGAAATTCCTTCTCATCTCCTTTCTATAAGTTCGTCCTTTTAGTCTGAGGCGATGACCTCTGGTCCAAGACTCTCCCACTAGTGGAATTGACAATAGGTGCAGGAGTAGGCCATTCGGCCCTTCGAGCCAGCACCGCCATTCAATGTGATCATGGCTGATCATCCCCAATCAGTACCCCGTTCCTGCCTTCTCCCCGTGTCCCCTGACTCTGCTATTTTTAAGAGCCCTATCTAGCTCTCTCTTGAAAGCATCCTCTCCACATCCAATCTATCCAGGCCTTTCACCATACGGTACCTGGCCACACACTCATCTCTCCGCTACCATTGGGCAGAAGGTGCAGGAGCCTGAAATCTGTTACATCCAGGTTCAGGAACAGCCTCTTCCCCACAGCCATCAGGCTATTAAACTCGGCAACAAACAGACTCTGAACTGTAACAGCCTATTGCACTTTAACTGCTTATTTATGTGTATATTGAACTGAACTGTTCTGTATTTTTGCTTACAATATTCAGTTGTGCTGCAGCAAGCAAGAATGTCATTGTCCTATCTGGGACACATGACAATAAACTCTCTTGACTTGACTTGGCTTGACTTGACTTCAATGAGGTGTCCCCTCATCCTTCTAAACTCCAGCCAGTACAGGCCCAGTGCCGTCAAACGCTCATCATAGGTTAACCCACTCATTCCTGGGATCATTCTCGTAAACCTCCTCTGGACCCTCTATAATGCCAGCACATCCTTCCTCAGATATGGGACCCAAAACTGCTCACAATACTCCAAATGAGGCCTGCAAGTGCCTTCTAAAGGTTCAGCATTACATCCCTGTTTTTGTTTTATTGTCGCCCTCTCGAAATAAATGCTAGCATTGCATTCGCCTTCCTTACCACTGATTCGAATTGCAAATGAGCTTTTTGGGAATCCTGCACCAGCACCAAGTCCCTTTGCACCTCCAATTTCTGAATTCTCTCCCCATTTAGAAAATAGTCTACGCCTTTATTCCTATGAACAAAATGCATGACTCCACGCTTTACTCCACTATATTCCATCTGCCAATTCTCTGCCCATTCTCCCAACCTGTCCAAGTCTTTCGTCAGAGTCCCTGCTTGCTCTACACTACCTGCCCTTCCACTTATCTTCGTATCATCAGCAAATTTGGCCACAAAGACTTCAATCCTCTCGTCCAAATCATTTATATCCCTCGAAACCATTGCTTAGTTTGGGTGCCGGGGGTTGTGGGGAGAAGGCAGGAGAATGGGGTTGAGAGGGAACGATAGATCAGCCATGATTGAATGGCGGAGTAGACTTGATGGGCCAAAATGCCTAATTCTGCCCCAATAACTTATGAACGTAAACTGTGTCACTGATGTGCTTTCCTTCACATGCAAACGTGACAATAATAACTAAACAACTAAACTAAACAACCTCCATTACAACCACCGCACTGATCCTGTCACAAAAAATGTCCTAAGTCGGGAAATAGACAATAGACAATAGGTGCAGGAGTAGGCCATTCAGGCCCTTCGAGCCAGCACCGCCATTCAATGTGATCATGGCTGATCATCCCCAATCAGTACCCCGTTCCTGCCTTCTCCCCATATCCCCTGACTCCGCTATATTTAAGAGCCCTATCTAGCTCTCTCTTGAATGTATCTAGAGAACCGGCCTCCTCCGCCATCTGAGGTAGAGAATTCCACAGACTCACACTCTCTGTGTGAAAAAGTGTTTCCTCATCTCCGTTCAAAATGGCTTACCCCTTATAGAAACATATAAAATTATAAAAGGACAAGCTAGATGTAGGAAAAATGTTCCCAATGTTGGGCGAGTTCAGAACCAGGGGCCACAGTCTTAGAATAAAGGGGAGGCCATTTAAGACTGGGGTGAGAAAAAACTTTTTCACCCAGGGAGTTGTGAAATTGTGGAATTCCCTGCCACGGAGGGCAGTGGAGGCCAAATCACTGGATGGATTTAAGAGAGAGTTAGATAGAGCTCTAGGGGCTAGTGGAATCAAGGGATATGGGGAGAAGGCAGGCACGGGTTATTGATTGGGGACGATCAGCAATGATCACAATGAATGGCGGTGCTGGCTCGAAGGGCCGAATGGCCTCCTCCTGCACCTATTTTCTATGTATCTATGTATTCTTAAACTGTGGCCCCTGGTTCTGGACTCCCCGAATATTGGGAACATGTTTCCTGCCAAGCATTTCCAAACCCTTCATAATCTTATATGTTTCAATAAGATCATCTCTCATCCTTCTAAATTCCAGAGTATACAAGCCCAGCCGCTCCATTCTCTCAGCATATGACAATCTCCCCATCCCGGGAATTAACCTGGTGAACCCACGCTGCACTCCCTCAATAGCATGAATGTCCTTCCTCAAATTAGGGGGCCAAAACTGCATACAATACCCCAAGTGTGGTCTCACTAGGGCCCTGTACAACTGCAGAAGGACCTCTTTGCTCCTATACTCAACTCCTCTTGTTATGAAGGCCAAATCTTCTGACTTCTGACAGAATGCTATCATAGACGAGAACGGGTTGGTGAAGCCAGGCTGATAAATCAGGAGAAACTCAGCAGGTCAGGCAGTATCTGTGGGGGGGGGGGTGACAGGATTGTCCAAATTCCAAGTGGAATTGCACCAACATTAGAGGGACAGAGGAGCATTCGAATAGTCAATGAATCTCAATGTAGACAAGGCTGCCAACATTGGGTGAGAGTTGGGAGTGAGAAATTGCGAGAGACCAAGTCTGAGGGAGCATAGCGACCGAGGGGGAGGGGGGGGGGGGTTTATGGGAGAGGGGTGTCCATTGGTACGGAGCTTTCACATTTTTCAGCTTGAAATTGTGCAATCTGGTGCATACTGTAGCGAGTCTTTTAACTTACACTTGAATGCACTATTTATGCTTTAAATTGGATTAGCTATGAATATAGTTAGGCTTAATTACATTCCTAATTACATTCCACAGTAGAGCCCAGGCTCTGATCAACACGTGCAGCACATGAATGATCTTAGTATATTCATGTATGGAAATCAGATTATAATCAAACACTTGGCCCATGTTGACCAACCTGGGTCTCACTGCACACCTGGTACTACTCCTGACCCTGTCTCCATTTGCATACCTTCCCTCATTCCTGACCCAGAGTTCAGCCTTAACCTGGCCCCTTATTCTACCCTGATCATAGCTGCTTACCTGCTTAGGTTCCCAGTGCTGAACACTCCCATTGTCCCAGCTTTGACTGCACACCTAGTACTATTCCAGACCTTGACTCTGGATGCACACTTGACCTTGCTCCCAGCCCCTCTGCACTGACAATATATCTGGCCCACACATAAAGCCCCATATCTGACCCCCTGCACTTAACCTATTACATTCAAGTCCACAGGTGCTTATCTAATGCGGTAATCTTTTATGGGGCACTTCACAGACCAAATTATGTATAACAAAATTTGCTACATCCATTGGCATCCTTGTTATCTAACATGCTAGTTACTTGGTCAAAGAAGTCATCAATTGGTTGAACACAATTTCTCATCCATAAAGTTATACTCACTCAGCTGTATAAGTATTCTGTTACCATTTCCTTCAATTTCCTAACAAACTGTCCTGAAGTCATTTTCACCCCCAATATTTTCAGTATTTTGCTCTCTTCCTCTCAGCTGGGACTTTTCCGAAATGTAAAGTCCAATAACTATATATTTAAGCAATAATATTCTGTTTAATGTGATCATGAGAGTACATAATATTTTCTGTGGTATTCATAACACAACAATAATAAAAATATCTTTGTTTTGATTGCACCTACCAACATGCATACATTACTATATTACAGTTAATATGTACTGAGGGCAAATTTTTGTTCCAATGCTCCCCATTCCCAATTACTTTTATATTGAAGTTCCCTGCTTGCATCTGGCAGTGATCTCTGTCTGAACCAGGGGCCACACAGTGTTTTTGAAAGTGGGGAGGCTGAGCGATCACTGATCACTGGCCTTGGGGGTACCCGGCGAGGGAGTGGAGCAACCGAGTGGGGGGAAAGGTGGGGGTAGGGACTTTTTGAAGTTTGATGGTATTAAAATCATGTTTTAGTGCACTGTAGAAGTATGATTTCAATGTTTTTTGTTTGAAGTATTTTTAAGGTAACTTTTTATGGGGTGACTTATTCCACACAAAGGGTGGTGGGTGTATGGAACAAGCTGTTTGAGGAGGTAATTGGGGCAGGGACTATCCCAACATTTATGAAACAGTTACTGATACATGGATACAACAGGTTTGGAGGGATATGGAGCAGGTGGCGTAGCTGGGACATGTTGGCGGGTGTGGGCAAGTTGCGCCGAAGGACCTGTTTTCACACTGTATCACTCTATGACTACATTATACCTCCACCATGCACGAATGCTTCAAAATCAAGTTGCCATATACTCAAGCATAGAAACATAGAAAAATAAGTGCAGGAATAGGCCGTTCAGCCCTTCGAGCCAGCACTGCCATTCAATATGATCATGGCTATTCATCTAAAATCAGTAACTCTTTCCTGTTTTTTCCCCCATATCCCTTGATTGCCAGCAGCCGTAGTCAGGATTGAACCCGGGTCTCTGGCGCTGTGAGGCAGCAACTCTACCGCTGCGCCACCGTGCCGCCCTAAAAGATGTGTGTTTGACATGAATGAATAATTAAGTCAAGTGGGTGCAGTCACGTATTATGAGCATACATTGTAGTTTGTCAAACATTTCACCCATGGAAACCCACACGGTACGGACCACTTTTTGCATTTCAAAATAGAAACGCAGCCGACACTGAGAGAGAGTAACACCCTGAACAAGGTGCCGGGAGCGACGTTTTGTCATGTTTTCTTGTAATGGTGGGAAAATTGGATTTTCAGTTTAGTTTTTTTTTAGTTTAGTTTAGAGATACAACGTGGAAACAGGCCCTTCGGCCCACCAGTCCACACCGACCAGTGATCCCCGCACACTAACACTATACAATTACAACCATCTCACTGATCCTGTCACAAAAAATGTCAGATGATTCCTAAGTCGGGAAATAGACAATAGACAATAGGTGCAGGAGTAGGCCATTCGGCCCTTCGAGCAGCACCGCCATTCAACGTGATCATGGCTGATCATCCCCAATCAGTACCCCGTTCCTGCCTTCGCCCCATATCCCCTGACTCCGCTATCTTTAAGAGCCCTATCTAGCTCTCTCTTGAAAGTAGTCTCTGAGTAGTGATTGTGAGCACAAACAATATATCTCACAAAAGTATCCAGATAACCGGCCTCCACCGCCCTCTGAGGCAGAGAATTCCACAGATTCACAACTCTCTGTGAGAAAAAGTGTTTCCTCATCTCCGTTCTAATTGACTTACCCCTTATTCTTAAACTGTGGCCCCTGGTTCTGGACTCCCCCAACATCGGGGACATGTTTCCTGCCTCTAGCGTGTCCAAACTCTTAATAGTCTTAATCTTCCTTCTAAAATCCGAGGTGTACAAGCCCAGCCGCTCCATTCTCTCAGCATAAGACAGTCCCGCCATCCCGGGAATTAACCTGGTGAACCTACGCTGCACTCCCTCAAGAGCAAGAATGTCCTTCCTCAAATTAGGGGACCAAAACTGCACACAATACTCCAGGTGTAGTCAGGGGTTATGGGGAGAAAGCAGAAGATTGGGGCTAGCAAGGAGAGATAGATCAGCCATGATTGAATGACGGAGTAGACTTGATGGGCCAAAAGGCCTAATTCTGCTCCTATCATTAATGATAATGAACTTATATGCCTAACATGGTCAGAGGTTGAGGGGAGACTTGATGGAAGTACATACAATGATGATAGGGCAGACACAGGGACAATGTTCGGGACAATCGATAGCGTCACAGTGGCGCAGCGGTAGAGTTGCTGCCTTAGGGCGCCAGAGACCCGGGTTCGACCCTGACTACAGGTTCCGTCTGTATGGAGTTTCTACGTTCTCCCTGTGACCTGCGTGGGTTTTCTCCGGGTGCTCCTGGTGCCTGTATCTCTAAACTAAATCGAAGCAGACTAGCTTCGCACTTCCCCTTTTGAGAAGTGCGTGTTACTTTACTAATTGCAACCTACGCACAAATTTAAATTCCCATCGAGGAGATCAGTCGATGTGAAGAACACAAACGCGGGGTGCAGCCCGATCTTAGTAGATTTGATTTTTTAAAATGACGCAAACCCTAGTGGAAGGAAACGTTGAGGTGTCATGTTATGGAGCTGCTTAACATCTTGTACTGAGAAAGGAGATATTATCATCTGTATTTAAATCTGTACTTTCCCTGCCACTTGTGTTCCAAGGTGAAGCATCGAATAATAAAATCTCTCATCCACGTGGCATTTACAAATTTACTATGAATAGCTCCAAAAAAAAAGCACTTTATGAGTGCATACAGTAGGCACGAGTGGTCTTGAACATTACACAGTTCGCACACAGTTTCAAACCACCTTCAGCCCAAGATACGATCAGATTGCAGTGTGATCAATTCTGTGAAGTTGACACCAGCGTTTCTGGTCGCTACTGATACCACTTGAAAACTGCAAAGAATTAAAATGAAAATGGTTTATCTTTCATCAAACCTCATCTCAAGAACCAAGAGTCAGCAAATCACAAGCTCCACACTTTTCGGCAGCGATGGAACCCACTGCAAATGAATCACTTGCACAAACGGAGGTGCAGCTGGTACAGCCAGAGGCCAGAGGCTCTCCCCTTGATTCCACTAGGGGCTGGTGGAATCAAGGGATATGGGGAGAAGGCAGGCACGGGTTATTGATCAGGGACGATCAGCCATGATCACAATGAATGTCGGTGCTGGCTCGATGGGCCGAATGGCCTCCTCCTGCACCTATTTTCTATGGGGTTTTTTTCTATGTCTAACCGGGTTCGATACTGACCTCAGGTGCTGTCTGTGTGGAGTTTGCACGTTCCCCCTGTGGTTGCGCCGGTCTACTCCGGGTGCTTCTGTTTCCACCCACATCCCAGAGACGTGCAGGCTTGGAGGTAAAATTGAAGGGAGTGGATGTGAAATTGGATAGCACAGAACTAGGGTGAAGGGGTGATCGATGGTCGGCGGGGTCCCGGTGGGCTGCAGGGTCAGTTCCCATGATGTGATTCGAATGCTAAAAACGCCCTATGTTAAAGTAGTGGTAGCCGAATAGATGACAATATGAAGGACAGGCTTTCAGTTCTGGGTATAACTGATGTCACCTGGAAGTGGTTAATATTTGATCTGAGAACCAAGCACAGAGAAATGTCTTTTTCATTAATGTCAGAGGTAGACAGCGTTGAAACAGGCCCTTCAGCCCAACTTGCCCACACCGACCAACATGTCCCATCTAATACTAGTCCCACCTGCCTGCGTTTGACCCTTATCTCTCTAAACTTATCCTATCCATGTACCTAGCTAAATGTTTCTTAAACATTGCGATAGTACCTTCCTCACCTACCTCCTCTGGCAGCTTGTCCCATACAACCACCACCCTTTGTGTGAAAAAGTTACTCCTCAGGTTCCTATTGCATCTTTCCCCCCCTCACTGTAAACCTATGTCCTCTGGTTCGCCATTCACCTACTCTGACCAAAAGACTTTGCTCGGCGATCGCTTCGCCCAACACCTCACAATAACCAACCTGATCTCCCGGTGGCTCAGCACTTCAACTCCCCCTCCCATTCCGAATCCAATCTTTCTGTCCTGGGCCTCCTCCATGGCCAGAGTGAGTCCCACCGCAAATTGGAGGAGCAGCACCTCATATTTCACTTGGGTAGTTTACACCCCAGCGGTATGAATATTGACCTCCAATTTCAGGTAGTCCTTGCTTTCTCCCTCCTTCCCCTCCCCTTCCCAGCTCTCCCACAAGTCCTACTGTCTCCGGCTCTTCCTTTCTTTTTCCTGCCCCCCATCCCTCATCAGTCTGAAGAAGGGTCTCGACCCGAAACGTCACCCATTCCTTCGCTCCATAGAGGCTGCCTCACCCACCGAGTTTCTCCAGCTTTTGGTCCACCTCTGATCAAATGATTGTGCGTTTACCCGATCTATTCCTCTCATGATTTTCTGCAACTCTATAGGTGCTGCCCTCATCCTTCTGCACTCCAAGGAATCAGAGACCTAGCATGCACAACTCTCCCTATAGCTCATGGGGCTCCGAGTCCTGGCAACATCCTCGTAAAACTTCTCTGCACCCTTTCCAGCTCGCTTTCGTAGATTCATTCGCATGGATAGAATAAGCTATCTGGAATCGATGAAAGTCACAGACTCACAGTGCTGGGGTGGGGATGGGGGCAATTTGATCCCTTAGGGGACACAAGGAACTGCAGATGCTAGTCTTGTGTGGAACACAAAGTACTGGAGGGACTCAGTCGGTCAAACTGTGTAGAGTATAGGAGTAAAGAGGTCCTTCTGCAGTTGTACAGGGCCCTGGTGAGACCACACCTGGAGTATCGTGTGCAGTTTTGGTTCCCTAATTTGAGGAAGGACATCCTTGCTATTGAGGCAGTGCAGCGTTGGTTCACAAAGTTAATCCGCGGGATGGCGGGACTGTCATATGAGGAAAGATTGGAAAGACTGGGGTTGTATTCACTGGAATTTAGAAGGATGAGAGGATATCTTATAGAAACTTATAAAATAACTGGACAAGCTAGATTGCAGGAAAAAATATTCGCAATGTTGGGGGAGTCCAGAACCAGGGGCCACCGTCTAAGAATAAAGGGGAGGACATTTAAAACTGAGATGAGAAGAAACTTTTTCACCCAGAGAGTTGTGAATTTGTGGAATTCTCAAGCACAGAGGGCAGTGGAGGCCAATTCACTGAATTAATTTAAAAGAGAGTTAGATAGAGCTCCAGGGGCTAGCGGAATCAAGGGATATGGGGAGAAGGCAGGCATGGGTTACTGATTGTGGATGATCAGTCATGGTGAGGGAGGAGCGACCTCCGTGCGGTGAGTGTAAAACCCAGCGCGGGGCTTGTTTCAACAGAGGCCCAGGAACCGTTGGTGCAAATATGGGAGGAGGAGCCAAAATCTGCAACGTTCCATTCGCAGATCACACTTCAAATTAGGTGGGCTTGGGGAAGCCGCTGATTGGTCAAACGGACTAGAGGAAGCAGCTGATTGGCTTGTATCCCGGGTAAGGCTTTGTATTGTATCCAGGATAAGGGGGGGGGGGGGAGAATGAGGGCCAGGGCAGTTTACTGCTCTGGATGTCAGATGTGGGAGGTCATGGAGTCTGTGTGCCCTCCAGACGTCCACATCTGCGCCAGGTGCGTTGAGATGGGGCTCCTAAGGGACCGGGTTTGGAACCTGGAGCAGCAGCTCGATGACCTCTGTCTGCTCAGGGAGAGCGAGGAGGTCATAGAAAGGAGTTACAGGGAGGTGGTCACTCCAAGACCACGGGAGACAGAAAACTGGGTCACAGTTAGGAAGGGCAATGGGCAGAGGCAGGGACTGGTGAGTACCCGGTGGCTGTACACCTTGAAAATAAGTACTCATGTTTGAGTAAGGGTGGGGGAGACAGCCTACCTGGGGGCAGCGACAGCGGCCGGGCCTCCGGCACAAAGACCGGTCCTGATGCTCAGAAGGGTAAGGAAAAGAAGAGGTCGGCAATTGTAATAGGGGACTCTTTAGTTAGGGGGTCGGATAGGCGATTCTGTGGACGCAGTCAGGAGACCCGGATGGTAGTTTGCCTCCCTGGTGCCAGGGTCAGGGATGTGTCTGAACGTGTCCAAGATATCCTGAAATGGGAGGGAGAGGAGCCTGAGGTTGTGGTACATATAGGTACCAACGACATAGGTAGAAAAAGAGAAGAGGTCCTGATAGGAGAATTTAAGGAGTTAGGTAGAGAGTTAAGGAGAAGGACTGCAAAGGTAACAATCTCAGGATTACTGCCTGTGCCACGCGACAGTGAGAGTAGGAATGGAGCGAGGTGGAGGTGGAGTGGATGAGGGACTGGTGCAGTGGGTGTGGATTCAAGTTTCTGGATCATTGGGACCTCTTTTGGGGAAGGTGCGACCTGTACAGAAAGGACGGGTTGCACGAACTCGAGGGGGACCAATATCCTGGCGGGGAGATTTGCAAAGGCTACTGGGGAGACTTTAAACTAGAACGGTTGGGGGGAGGGTCTCAAATAGGGAAAGCTAGCAGTCAGTGTGTGAGGCAGGAGGCAGAGAATGGTAGCACTCTGACCCCAAATGTAGGGGAGAAAGAAGAAAAAGACAATAAACAGAGAATAAGAGGGGGTGGGTTTCTTAAATGTGTATATTTTAATGCTAGGAGCATTGTAAGGAAGGTGGATGAACTTAGAGCCTGGATTGACACCTGGAAGTGTGAGGTTGTGGCGATCAGTGAAACATGGTTGCAGGAGGGCTGTGATTGGAAACTAAATATTCCAGGATTTCGTTGCTTCAGGTGTGATAGAATTGGAGGGGCAAGAGGTGGAGGTGTTGCTTTGCTTATCAGGGAAGATATTACAGCAGTGCTTTGGCAGGATAGATTAGAGGGCTCCTCTAGGGAGGCTATTTGGGTGGAACTGAGAAATGGGAAAGGGGTAGCAACACTTATAGGGGTGTATTATAGACCGCCAAATGGGGAGCGAGAATTGGAAGAGCAAATATGTAAGGAGATCGCAGATATTAGTAGTGAGCACAAGGTAGTGATTGTGGGAGATTTCAATTTTCCACACATAGACTGGGAAACACATTCTGTAAATGGGCTGGATGGGTTGGAGTTTGTAAAATGTGTGCAGGATAGTTTTTTGCAGCAATACATAGAGGTACCTACTAGAGAAGGGGCGGTGCTGGACCTCCTGTTAGGAAATGAGACAGGTCATGTGGCAGAGGTATGCGTTGGGGAACAGTTCGGGTCCAGTGATCACAATACCATTAGTTTCAATATAATTATGGAGAGGGTCAGAACTGGACCTAGGGTTGTGATTTTTGATTGGAGAAAGGCTAACTTTGAGGAGATGCGAAAGGATTTAAAAGGAGTGAATTGGGACATTTTGTTTTATGGGAAAGATGTGGAAGAGAAATGGAGTACATTTAAAGGTGAAATTTTAAGAGTACAGAATCTTTATGTCCCTGTTCGGTTGAAAGGAAATAGTAAAAATTGGAAAGAGCCCTGGTTTTCAAGGGAAATTGGACGGTTCGGAAAAAGAGAGAGATCTACAATAATTATAGGCAGCAAGGAGTAAATGAGGTGCTTGAGGAGTATAAAGAATGTAAAAAGAATCTTAAGAAAGAAATTAGAAAAGCTAAAAGAAGATATGAGGTTGCTTTGGCAAGTAAGGTGAAAGTAAATCCAAAGGGTTTCTACAGCTATATTAATAGCAAAAGGATAACTAGGGATAAAATTCCTCAAGGTTCCTCATGGAAGGTTGGTTAAGAATGTTCAATTGTTGGGTATTAATGGTGGAGTAGCAAGATGGATTCAACAGTGGCTGAATGGGAGATGCCAGAGAGTAATGGTGGATGGCTGTTTGTCAGGTTGGAGGCCAGTGACCAGTGGGGTGCCACAGGGATCTGTGTTGGGGCCACTGTTGTTTGTCATGCACATCAATTATCTGGATGATGGTGTGGTAAATTGGATTAGTAAGTATGCAGATGATACGAAGATAGGTGGTGTTGTGGATAATGAAGTAGATTTTCAAAGTCTACAGAGAGATTTATGCCAGTTGGAAGAGTGGGCTGAAAGATGGCAGATGGAGTTTAATGCTGATAAGTGTGAGGTGCTACATCTTGGCAGGACAAATCAAAATAGGACGTACATGGTAAATGGTAGGGAATTGAGGAATGCAGTTGAACAGAGGGATCTGGGAATAACTGTGCACAGTTCCCTGAAGGTGGAATCTCATGTAGATAGGGTGGTAAAGAAAGCTTTTGGTGTGCTGGCCTTTATAAATCAGAGCATTGAGTATAGAAGAAGGGATGTAATGTTAAAATTGTACAAGGCATTGGTGAGGCCAATTCTGGTGTATGGTGTACAATTTTGGTCGCCTAATTATAGGAAGGATGCCACCAAAATAGAGAGAGTACAGAGGAGATTTACTAGAATGTTGCCTGGGTTTCAGCAACTAAGTTACAGAGAAAGGTTGAACAAGTTAGGTCTTTATTCTTTGGAGCGCAGAAGGTTAAGGGGGGATAGAGGTCTTTAAAATGATGAGAGGGATAGACAGAGTTGACGTGGATAAGCTTTTCCCACTGAGAGTAGGGAAGTTTCAAACAAGAGGACATGACTTGAGAATTAAGGGACAGAAGTTTAGGGGTAACATGAGGGGGAACTTCTTTACGCAGAGAGTGGTAGCTGTGTGGAATGAGCTTCCAGTGAAGGTGGTGGAGGCAGGTTCGATTTTATCATTTAAAAATAAATTGGATAGTTATATGGACGGGAAAGGAATGGAGGGTTATGGTCTGAGTGCAGGTAGATGGGACTAGGGGAGAATACGTGTTCGGCACGGACTAGAAGGGCCGAGATGGCCTGTTTCCGTGCTGTAATTGTTATATGTTATATCACAATGAATGGCGGTGCAGGCTCGAAGGGCCAAATGGCCTCCTCCTGCACCTATTGTCCATGTTTCTATGTTAAGCTTCCTTTTCTGCCAGAACTACCCAGCTTTATCCACACAGAGGGTGGTAGTTATATGGAACGTGCTGCCAGAGGAGATAGTTGAGGCAGAAGAGATAGACGCAGAATGCTGGAGTAACTCAGTGGGACGGGCAGCATCTCTGGAGAGAAGGAATGGGTGGCTTTTCGGCTCGAAATCCTTTCTCCAGCCTCGAGCCGAAACATCACCCATTTTGTCTCTCCAGAGATGCTGCCTGTCCAACTGAGTTACTCCAGCATTTTCTATGTTGCTATGGAAACAGGGCCTTTGGCCCACCAAGAAAATACCAAATATCGAACAATCCTTGTTCAATACGTACCAGGGCCCCATCCCCGACCTCTACCTCTGTTACATCGACGACTGCTTTGGTGCCACCTCCTGCACCCACACACAACTGACTGACTTCATCCACTTCACCACTAACTTCCATCCGGCACTCAAGTACACCTGGACCATTTCTGACACTTCCCTATCATTCCTTGACCTCACTATCTCTATCGCAGGTGATAGACTTCTGACCGACATCCACTATAAACCCACTGACTCCCATGGCTATCTGGACTACACTTCTTCCCACCCTGCTTCCTGTAAGGACTCCATCCCCTACTCCCAATTCCTCCGTCTACGCCGCATCTGCTCCCAGGATGATGCGTTCCACACCAGGGCATCTCAAATGTCCTCATTCTTCAGGGAACGGGGGTTCCCTTCCTCCACCATAGATGAGGCTTGCACCAGGGTCTCTTCCATACCCCGCAACACTGCTCTCTCTCCCCATTCCCCCACTCGCAACAAGGGCAGAGTCCCCCTAGTCCTCACCTTTCACCCCACCAGCCGTCACATACAAGTAATCCTCCATCAGTTTCGCCACCTCCAACGTGACCCCACCACTCGCCACATCTTCCCATCTCCCCCTATGTCTGCCTTCCGCAAAGACCGCTCCCTCCGTAACTCCCTTGTCAATTCTTCCCTTCCCTCCCGTACCACCCCCTCCCCGGGCACTTCCCGTTGCAACCGCAAGAGATGCAACACTTGTCCCTTTACCTCCCCCCTCGACTCCATTCAAGGACCCAAGCAGTCGTTCCAGGTGTGACAGAGGTTCACCTGCATCTCCTCCAACCTCATCTATTGCATCCGCTGCTCTAGATGTCAGCTGATCTGCATCGGTGAGACCAAGGGGAGGCTGGGCGATCGCTTCGCCGGACACCTCCGCTCGGTCCGCAATAACCAAGCTGACCTCCCGGTGGCTCAGCACTTCAACTCCCTCTCCCATTCCCCATCCGACCTCTCTGTCCTGGGTTTCCTCCATGGCCAGAGCGAGCAACACCGGAAATTGGAGGAACAGCACCTTATATTCCGCTTGGGGAGGCTGCAGCCTGCGGGCATGAACATTGAATTCTCCCAATTTTGTTAGCCCTTGCTGTTTCCTCCCCTTCCCCAGCCCTCGGGCTGTTTCCTCCCATCCCTCAGCCCTCGGGCTCCTCCTCCTCCTTTTTTCTTTCTTCTCCCCGCCACCCCCCATCAGTCTGAAGAAGGGTTTCGGCCCGAAACGTTGCCTATTTCCTTCGCTCCATAGATGCTGCTGCACCCGCTGAGTTTCTCCAGCATTTTTGTGTACCTAAGAAAATACCAACCATGGATCACCCGATATTCCACTTCCTCATCCACTCCCGACACACTCGGGGCAATTTACAGAGGCTGATTAACCCACAAGTCTTTGGACTGTGGGAGGAAACTGGATCTCCCAAATGAAACCAGTGTTGGCCTAGGGAGAGCTTCACACAGCACAGCACCCCAGGTCAGGATTAAACCTTGGTCTCTGGCACTGCGAGGCAGCAACTCTAGCAGGTGTGCCACTCTGCTGCCCTTTATCTTATGATTATTTGGCTAGTTTCTTTTATCTGATGAACCCTGCCTCCACGTCCCCAAAAATCTCTCTCCAAAGCCTCTCTCTCCTTCCTAAAATGTGGAGCAGATAAATGGGTACATTGCTCCAGTTGCATCCAGACCTGAGCAAGGAGTCATAAGGTGAGATTGGCAGAGGTTTTACCTAAAATTAGGGAGTCCACAACCAGGGGCAGTTTAAGAATAAGGGGTAAGCCATTTAAAACGGAGACTAGGAAACACTTTTTCACACAGTTGTGAGTCTCTGGAATTCTCTGCCTCAGAGGGCGGTGGAGGCTGGTTCTCTGAATACTTTCAAGAGAGAGCTAGATAGGGCTCTTAAGGATAGCGGAGTCAGGGGATATGGGGAGAAGGCTGGAACGGGGTACTGATTGAGGTTGATCAGCCATGATCACATCGAATGGCAGTGCTGGCTCGAAGGGCCTACTCCTGCACCTATTGTTCATAAAATGAGATGGCTGCTCAGAGTCCTGTCATGAAAAGAGGTGACCAGTTAGACAGAGGATAGATGACCAGTTAGACAGAGGATTCAAGGATCAGGATGCTTGAATACTCCAAAAATAAAAGCAGACTCCTGGGAATCCTTGTCCATTCAGGATGGCACAAAGAAATATTGAATGCACACAGTGGAAGCCCATTGTGAATGGAATACACCACCCAATCCTACTCTCCAGAAATGCTGCCTGTCCCGCTGAGTTACTCCAGCATTTTGTGTCTATCTTCACCACAAATGACCCAAGGGCTGATCGATCCCACGGGCATTGCCTGCCCCCTGTGGGAACGTTCACGATTCCCACGTTGGGTTTCGTCAGTCACGTCAGAAACCCACAGTAACAGTGTGACCCCGAGGGACTGCCTCAGAAGTGGCTCTACGAAGGATCACAGCACACAGTGCAGAAGAGGAACAGGCCCACAATGTCTGTGTCGAGGATAATGCCAAGTTAAACTAATCTCTTCTGCCAGCTCGTGATCCATATGCCCTCTATTCCCTGCACTTCATATGGTCATATGGGACAGGAGTAGAATTAGGCCATTCGGCCCATCATTCAATCATGGCTGATCTATCTCTCCTAACCCCATTCTCCTGCCTTCCCCCCATAACCCCAGACACCCGTACTAATGAAGAATACACCCGTACTAATCAAGAATCACACTTCCATGTGCCTAACCACAACCCTCTTAAATCCTTTCTGCCTCTACCACCTCCCTCATTGGGTTATTTGCCGTTTAAACACAATTTTGCGATGCCTTCAGGAGTTTGCTCATCTTTAGAGTTTGCCCACCTATAACACATCTTTGTTTACGTTTTGTTTTGATTGGAAACCACTTTTCCCCTTGTATTTCTTCCTTAAGATTTTTCCTTCTACATGAGAAGCGTAACTAACAGCATGCTGGAAGAACTCAGCAAGTCAAGATGCTGCCTGACCTGCTGAGCGCTTCCAGTGGTAAGTTTTTTTTGTTCTTGCTTCCAGACACGCAGTCCCTTTTGTCTTCATAACATAAATGCAAGTCAATTGAGCGAAGTCTACCTGAGCTACTGTGTTTCCCAACACTTTACTTGTCATTTACTCTTTCTGCACTTTTACATCACATTTACCTTCGTCTTTCCTTACTTTATGTTCAGTAAGTATGCTTCCTGATTTAGAATCAGTACCTTCAGTGAAACAAAAAAGCAATCCATTATCTGCAGAATCAATCAATTAATTAATTAATTAGTCAGTCAGAAGAGATGATTGCTTTGTTTTGTCAATGTTCTTGGAGCAGAACAAGGCCATACGGCCCACTTCAAGTCTATTCCGCCATTCAATCATGGCTGATCTATCTTTCCCTCTCAACCCCATTCTCCTGCCTTCTCCCCATAACCCTTGACACCCGATCTAATCAAGTATCTGTCAATCTCTGCCTTAAAAATATCCATTGACTTGGCCTCCACAGCCGTCTGTGGCAATGATTTCCACGGATTCACCACCCTCTGACTAGAGAAATTCCTCCTTATCTCCTTTCTAAGGGTACGTCCTTTAATTCTGAGGCTGTGCCCTCTGGTCCTAGACTCCCCCACTGGTGGAAGCATCCTCTCCACGTCCACTCTATCCAAGCCTTTTACAAAGCCATCCAGTTCTCTTCGTTTGCAAGATATTGTCTTATTCAGTACAATTAGAGAACAAAGCGATCAAGCTTCATCACGTTGTGACGAGGAAAGGCAAAAGCTGGTCAAATAGTTGTCTTTTATTAACAGTGTAACTGTTTATTATTTTTGAACAATTAAAAAGAAACAGTTGTAACAAACAATCACATTATCAATATGCGACTATTTGTAAATGGGTATCACATAACAATCGCTTAGTGCTACAAAGATGACTCCAGTCACATTTTTTGAAATAGATTGTAATTAGCAACTAATCAATTTGCAAGTGTGGTATTATGAGTGGTTCTTTTTGTACTATATTTTTTTTATAATAAAAAAAATTGCACCTCACAGTTGAACACAACATACAGATAGCATCCTTGCAGACTTTCAGAGCCTCACAAGTGCTAGATATTACAAAAATGTCAGTAAACATTCTATATACTGCACTGTAACACACAGCATCATTCAAAATGTGAGCAGAACAGGCCCGGGGACTTATTTTTCAAATGTGACCTCCATCAGATATTTTTACCATGTGTTATTGGTTCAACGAACTAAGAAATTAATGTAATGGTTATTTGCACTCTGAAGGGATGAATGCTAATTTGAACAGGACTAACTTTGGCGTTGCTTCAGTTCGTGCATCGTGGTACGTACAGCACAGTGTATCCTGGCATGTAACACTCAAAGATAGTTAGTACTTCGTCAAAGAAGGAAGTCTGCTTCAAAACATTCAACAACAGTTCAGAACAACAAAGCAGACAAACTACGACCTTTAAAAACAATCTGTTTGATTTTAATTGTATTGAACTGACAAAAGAGCAGTTAGTTTATTAACCCGTTTTCCTGCTAATTGGGTCAAAACAATCAGTTGGCATGGGAAATAATGGAAATTAATAAAACAGAAATAAGCTCTCTTGTCATAAAAAGTGTTCCGTTAACTACTTATAAATATTCATCATTATGTTACAGCACTTTAACCCATAAAACCAAAGGTTGAGGTAATTCCTTTTGCCACATATTGTACTGGTTTGTGAGAAATAATGGGTTGAAATTAAGAGTTTAGAATTCATGGAATATTTTGTACAACTGCGTTCCTTGTTCAGTTTACTTCCTTCTTCCAAAGTTGGCATCGCATAAAATAATGTTCAATGGATCTCAAGAATCTTACAGTATTTTGAGCCAGATAACAGATCCTCGTTGACATTTAAGTCGCACAACACTGGCAAGTATATTTAAAATCAAACAGCCCACTTGCTAATTCCTCTTCTCCTCCACAGCATTGAATTCAACTGCTAACTCCCAATCAACCCTTCAGGTCTTTGAACATGGGACTTTGCTAGCTGGCATGGTTTAGCATCAGCCTAAGTAATTATGTTACTAGCATGTATAATATTGTCGCTGTTAGAGCTCCAACTACCAAAACCTCACGTTGCCCAGTTTGTTCATAAACTCATTCGGTTTACTCAGACCAAGTACAAAGTGGCAGAACGCTAATGAAAAATGACTGTAGTTTGTGGCATTCAGCAACAAAAATCATTTGTGGAAACACTTAAAACTGACTCACAAATTCCACAAACTGCAAATCAATCCCAATCACAGCTAATATACCTATCTTACAATAATAATTAGAAAAGTAAACTGGACAAATTCAATTGCGATACTTGAACTGGTTCCATGTAACATCATTTCCTATCACATCAGAAAACTTGAAGGTATTTACCTACAAACCTTGGTTTCATATTTTGTCCAAATCTAAAAGTACAAAAAAAAAAATGCAGATTGCAATTGCGGATTTTATTTGACATGTAGTCAAGATGCATCTTGTTCTGTCCCGCTGTGCATCATCCTGTGGGTAATGTATCTGTTCTCATGGCAAATAGACAAGTTTACTGTCCCAAGGAGCGACGACAACAAAAAATCCAGATGATGAAATTATTCATAAAATAATCAGCAGGTGTATCTTACTATTCCCTCTGCTCATCAACAATACTAGTAGAATAATATAGGTACATCTTAGAGATTTAACAAAAATCTGTGAAGGCAAGTATGGGTATTATGTAAGCTTAAAAAAGTAATACATATATTTACAGTTCCTTCATGACAAAGATGCTACCTTGTCATTTTTATTCTGTCCCACTACTTACAGATCTATCCATTCTATGCTTGCAAGTTCATGAACTAACAAGGCATACTTGTACAATACGGATTCCTTCTGTTCTAAATATTTTGAAAATTTGAAGAAATGCCTTGATCAGGGACTCATCAAAAATATCACAGAGATATGTAACCAATCTAGAAAGACTGAGTTGCTAAAGACAGTCTTCTTTAACCAAAGAAACAGGCTTGTTCTGCATTTCATTTGAGTCCACGGATAACATGTCTGTATTGTCCCCCTTTCCCTCTTCAATGTTAACGAAAAGAATATTCTCAGACTTGTGTGATTCTTCAGTGCTGGGCTGAGTCAGGCTATGGTTACCATTTTCTTTAACATCACCTAAAACCTCGCTCTTGGATCCTGTGATTTCTTTGCCTTTGCCACTATTATAGCCATCTTTGTTAACGAGATCTTCTTCCATCTGCAAACAAAATTCATACAAGTTACTGCAATAATCATGGAACAGAGGTAGAAATCAAAATACTTGAGTACATTATTTCAATAACAGGCGCAAGTAGGAGGCGGCTCACTTTAAGTGAAAGGATCAGACTTGATTAATTGGACACACTCAAGACTGTCCACTATCCTTACTGACTGAATGCTTCACCACGTTGAGTTTAGTTTACTGTCAGGTGTACTGAGGTACAGTGAAAAGCTATTGGCGCGTGCTAACCAGTCAGCGAACAAGATTGATATCGACAGTGTACAGATACATGATAACGGGAGTAACGAGGACAACCACCAAAGATAGGCACAAAATGTTGGAGCAACTCAGCGGGACAGGCAGCATCTCTGGAGAGAAGGAATGGGTGACATTACGGGTCGAGACCCTTCTTTAGTTGAGTTACTCCAGCATTTTGTGTCTCTCTTCATGTAAACCAGCATCTGCAGGTCCTTCCTACACATAAAATGGATATGGTTTAGTGCAAGTTAAGTCTAGTAAAGTCCAATCAAAGATAGACCGAGGGTCTCCAATGAGTTAGATAGTAACTGTATACTGTAAACTGAGAATTACTGAAGAAATGTTTATTAATTAGGACAACCTTTGTGATGCAAGGAGTCTCTCCATAATACTTCCATAATAGAATAGACACGAAATGCTGGAGTAACTCAGCGGGACAGGCAGCATCTCTGGATGGAAGGAATGGGTGACGTTTTGGGTAGAGACCCTTCGACCCGAAACGTCAGCATCTGCAGTTCCTTCCTGCACATGTACTTCCCAGTGTCTACCGAAGAACACAATAACATAACGAGAAGCGGTAATGCAAATGAACAAAGCGGTCGGTGTCATACATTTAAAGCAACAGTTCTCTAAACAATAGGCTCAGCTATTTTAAGGAAGCCCTCAAACAAGTTGCCACAATTCAACACAGATTATTACGCAAGATTAAAAAAAAAAAAAAAAAAAGTACATCAAATCTAATACATTCTTAAAAGTCAATATTATATCCTCTTAATACGATGCCTGGTGGGTTGTCTAAAGAAATCCTTGTACACTTTAAGTGGGTGTCCTGGTTCATTGTTTCACTCTGTGGAAAATAAGGAGCGGAAAAAATGCAGAAAGTTGTGACCACTGCCCAGTCCATCATCGGCTCTGACCTCCCCACCATCGAAGGGATCTATCGCAGTCGCTGCCTTAAAAAGGCTGTCAACATCATCAAGGACCCACACCATCCTGGCCACACACTCATCTCTCCGCTGCCATCAGGTAGAAGGTACAGGAGCCTGAAATCTGGTACATAGATGTTTGCTATGAGCCCAAACATGAACCCTGCACTGCTGACACAAAATGACCAAAAGAGATTGTTCATTAAATTTTACCTTAATATCACTTTTATCTTGCTTGATTTTGCAGTCTTTCTCTTCCTTTTGCTCGTCTTTCTCTTTTTCCTCCGCCTCAACTTGTTCCTCTTCTTTCCCCTTCCTTGCCTCCTCTATTTCCTCCCCCTTCTCCTCCCTCACCTCGTAATTTCCTTCGCTTTTCTGTTCCTTCGCGTCGTCTCCCCGCTGGTCGTTCTCCTCCGTCGTTTCTTTCCCTTTGTCCTCCACTTCTACCCCCTCGTCTTTTTCCTCCGGTGCTGGATCGTTCCCGTCATCGCTCACCTCTTTCTCCGCATCCTCTCCCTCGTCTTTCACTTGGTCTTTCTCCTTTTCCCTCTCTTTCTCAGTGTGTTGCTCTCTCTCCTTGTCCTTTACCTTCTCCCTCTCCGCGTCCCTTTCCCTCTCTCTCTCCGCGTCCTTCACCTTCTCCCTCTCCGCGTCCCTTTCCCTCTCTCTCTCCGCGTCCCTTTCCCTCTCTCTCTCCGCGTCCCTTTCCCTCTCTCTCTCCGCGTCCCTTTCCCTCTCTCTCTCCGCGTCCCTTTCCCTCTCCCTCTCCGCGTCCCTTTCCCTCTCCCTCTCCTCGTCCCTTTCCCTCTCCCTCTCCTCGTCCCTTTCCCTCTCTCTCTCCGCGTCCCTTTCCCTCTCTCTCTCCGCGTCATTCACCTTCTCTCTCTCGGCGTCCTTCACCCTCTCTCTCTCCGCATCCTTCACCTTCTCTCTCTCGGCTTCCTTCACCTTCTCTCTCTCCGCATCCTTCACCTTCTCTCTCTCGGCGTCTTTTTCCTTCTCTCTCTCCGCGTCCTTCACCCTCTCTCTCTCCGCGTCCTTCACCCTCTCTCTCTCCGCGTCCTTCACCCTCTCTCTCTCGGCTTCCTTCACCTTCTCTCTCTCCGCATCCTTCACCTTCTCTCTCTCAGCGTCTTTTTCCTTCTCTCTCTCCGTGTCCTTCACCTTCTCTCTCTCCGTGTCCTTCACCCTCTCTCTCTCTGCGTCCTTCACCCTCTCTTTCTCCGTGTCCTTCTCCCTCTCTCTCTCCGCGTCCTTCACCCTCTCTTTCTCCGTGTCCTTCTCCCTCTCTCTCTCAGCGTCTTTTTCCTTCTCTCTCTCCGCGTCCTTCACCCTCTCTCTCTCCCCATCCTTCACCCTCTCTTTTTCCGCGTCATTCTCCCTCTCTCTCTCCGAGTCCTTCACCCTCTCTTTCTCCGCGTCCTTTTCCTCCTCTCTCTCCGCGCCCCTTTCTTCCTCTTTCTCCGCGTCCTTTACCCTCACTCTCTCCGCATCTTTTTCCTTCTCTTTCTCCTTTACCCTCTCCGTGTCCTCCCTCTCGGCGTCCTTCTCCCTCTCTCTCTCCTTGTCCTTGTCCTTCTCCCTCTCCCTGTCCTTCTTGTCCTTGTCTCTCTCCTCCTTCTTGTCCTTGTCTCTCTCCTCCTTCTTGTCCCTTTCCCTCTCTTTGTCCTTCTCTCGCTCCCTGTCCTTTTCCTTGTCCTTATCCTTATCTTTCTTTTTCTTTGAGGTGGAATGATCGCGTTTACTCTTGTCTATGCTTTGGCTGCTTGAATTTTCTCTCTCAACCACATCTTTGCTCTGTTCTCGGTCTTTGTCTTTTCTTTTCTCTTTCCTAATCCTGGAAAAAAAGAAACATTTTGCACTTAACACGGAAATAAAATACAATTAATTCTGAATACCTGAAATAAAAGCAAATAGCATACATAATCATGAGAGGAATAGATTGGGTATACGCACATAGTCTCTTGTCCATATTAGGGGAATCGAGAACCAGAAGACGTAGGTTTAAGATAAGGGGTAAAATATTTAATAGGAATCTGAGGGGTGGTGGGTGTATGGAACAAGCTGCCAGAGGAGGTAGTTGAGGCTGGGACTGGAGCGCGTGACGTCATTTGAAGATGGACACAAAGCTGGAGTAACTCAGAGGGACCGGCAGCATCTCTGGAGAGAAGCAATGGGTGACGTTTCGTGTCGAGACTCTTCTTCAGTCTGAAAAGAAGGGTCTTGACCCGAAACATCACCCAATACTTTTCTCCAGAGATGATGCCGGTCCCGCTGAGTTACTCCTGCATTTTGTATCAATCTTCAATTTTCTTGGCCCCGCTCTGGGAGTAGAAGTGGGGGCGGATCCGGACCACAACGGCCGTGAGCCCCAGGCCGAGTTCGACGATCGTTTGCCTGCTTCTGCTGCTGTTGCAGGTGAGACGTTGCGTCGCGCCAGGGTCTTGGGTCTGTCCCACTTTGGCCGTCAGTTCCGCGACAGGCCGTTGGCGCGCGAGGATTTCGTTCACTACAAAAATTTCAGAGCCCCGCGCGATGTCGCACACAACTCCGTACCCCTCCGTGCTTCTAAGTGGGACCGGCCCCGCGCGGCCATACAATGCCAGTGCGCCTCAACGCTACCACGAGGTCGCGTAATTTGCGTGCCAAGGACAGACCCTATGTGGACCAAACGCGGGCAGGTGGGACTAATGTAGCTGGGACATGTTGGCCAGTGTGGGTGAGTTGGGCTGAAGGGCCTGTTTCTACACTGTATCGCTCTATGACTTTATGAACATCGCCCATCCAAGTTTTCCAAGGATGAATTAACCAGTTTGGAAGCAAAGATCACAGAAGTCTGTGAGAGCAGAAGTGGAAGGAACATTAAGAAAAGGATAAACATGCAAGATAAAGGGAGTTGGTAGTGGTACAAGAATAGAAAGCAAAGTTCGGTCTCGAAGGTCTGTACATAAGAATAGTACTATCATTAACATAAATCAACTCAGCGAACCTACATTGTATTAACTCGAAGAAAAGTCCAATAAAAAATAGCATGACATGAAACTGTTGAACATAATGTTGAGTCTAGGAGGGGCTACAAGATGCCTGGGGATCTTTTTAACATGTTTCTGAAAATGTCCTTATAGGTCTGGTGAAGTGGGAGCCATTAAACCCTGTGAGAAATATTTAGAGTTTGCAATGGAATCTGATAGAAACATAGAAACAAGGTGCAGGAGTAGGCCATTCGGCCCTTCGAGCCTGCACCACCATTCAATATGATCATGGCTGATCATCCAACTCAGTATCCTGTACCTGCCTTCTCTCCATACCCCCTAATCCCTTTAGCCACAAGGGCCACATCTAACTCCCTCTTAAATATCAATCAATCAATCAACCAATCAGTTTTATTCGTCACATTGCACATAAGGTGCAAGTGAAATGAATTTGTATAGCCAATGAACTGGCCTCAACTACCGTCTGTGGCAGAGAATTCCAGAGATTCACCACTCTCTGTGTGAAAAATGTTTTTCTCATCTCGGTCCTAAAAGATTTCCCCCTTATCCTTAAACTGTGACCCCTTGTTCTGGACTTCCCCAACATCGGGAACAATCTTCCTGCATCTAGCCTGTCCAACCCCTTAAGAATTTTGTAAGTTTCTATAAGATTCCCCCTCAATCTTCTAAAATCTAGCGAGTACAAGCCGAGTCTATCCAGTATGTCTCTTTAAATCACTATGTTTGCTGAAACTCTTGCCAAGAAATTGCTAATACTGTTATCCATAACAATGGGCCATTACCTTCTTGGGGACGGAGATTTGGAAAGCTTTCTCTTTGGTGTCCTGGGTCGCCTCTTTGGTGATCTGGACCGCCTCCTTGGTGATCTGGATCTTCTCTTTGGTGACCTGGACCGCCTTCGTAGAGATCTGGATCTCCGTCTTGGCGACCTGGACCTTCTCCTTGGTGACCTGGACCGTCGCCGTGGCGATCTGGACCTCTTCCTTGGCGATCTGGACCTCTTCCTTGGTGACCTGGACCTCTTTCGTGGTGACCTGGTCCTCTTCCGCGGGGACCGCGATATTTTTTTCGGTGTCTTGGACCTCCTTTTAGGTGTCTTGGATCTTTTTCTTGATAAACTTCTGCTTTTCTTTCCATATTTTTCTCTGTAAATATAATTTTTATAGTTTAATTTAGCGATACAGCACGGAAACAGGCGGCTCAGCCCACCGAGTCCGCACCGGCCAGCGATCCCCGCACACTGACACTATCCTACATACACCGGGGACAATTTACAATATTACCAAGCCACATTAACCTACAAATCTACACGTCTTTGGAGTGTGGGAGAAAACCGAAGCACCCGGAGAAAACCCACGCAGGTCACAGGGAGAAGGTACAAACTATGTACTGCCAGCACCTTATAAGGAGGGTCGAACCAGTGTCTCTGGCACCGCAAGGCAGCAACTCTACCCCTGCGCTACTGTGCTTGGAACATTATTCTAATTCAAGCAGTACCAACTTTTAATGTACATGCTTTTTAACAATTTTTATTCAATCCAGTTACAAAACTATCTTATCCCTAAAATACATACCTTTTGCGAGGAGGGAACACGAGTGTGCAAAATCATTCCATGTTACCTGTGTGGAACATGTATAAATCCCACCTTTTTATGGTCAAGTCCAGATGGTTATGGTTTGATGGACTGGTCACCCAGTTCATAAAATCTATGGTAATTCTAAAAACATGCATACTCTTAACATAATTAAATGCCTTAAATTATCATGTTTCCTACCGGCTTAAACTTCGAGATCTTCTTGGTGAGGTAGTGGAGTTCTTTTCTTTCTTCTTTCCATTTTCTCCATCTCCATCTTTGTTTTCTTCCTTCACTTTACTGTCACCTTCCGGTTTCTTTTCCCTGTTATTGCCGGCAGATCACATATATTAAAAAGGTCAAGCAAGCACTACAGGATATTAGTCAGCATATGCATAATTCCAAAACATCTAACTTCACATTATTTACTATTAATGACAGCTTTGGACAATACTTTTCCACAACTCACATTATAAACTGCAAAGGAAGCCCTCAAACCTATCATTCGAATGCTCAAGAAACACATTGGGACCTTAATCAGCTAGTGAAGTTGTGCCGAAATAGCCAGTGAAAGGCCTGGATAGAGTGGATGTGGAGAGGATGTTTCCACTAGTGGGAGAGTCTGGGACCAGAGGCCATAGCTCCGGAAAATAAAAGGACGTACCTTTAGGAAGGAGATGAGGAGGAATTTCTTTAGTCAGAGGGTGGTGGATCTATGGAATTAATTGCCACAGAAAGCTGTGGAGGCCAAGTCAATTTTTTAAAGCAGAGATTAATAAATTCTTGATTGGTACGGATATCAGGGGTTACGGGGAGAAGGCAGGAGAATGGGATTAGGAGGGAAATATGGATCAGCCATGATTGAATGGTGGAGTAGACTTGATGGACTGAATGGTCTAATTCTGCTATCACATGAACTTATGAGCAAGATAAGTAGGCTGAGGAATAGCAAATGGTGTTTAATTCAGTTGTGTACAAGGTGTTGTGTTTTGGGAAGTCAAACAAGGTAGACTTTCACAATGAATGGTAGGGCCCCAGGGAGTGTTGTAGAACAGAGGGATTTCGGAATACAAGGACGACAGATGGCACAATGGGCTAAGTGTTCGGCTGGCAACCTGAAGGTGGCCGGTTCGAATCCTGCTTGGAGTGTGTACTGTCGTTGTGTCCTTGGGCAAGACACTTCACCTACCTTTGCCTCGGACTAGAGACGGAAATTAGCTACTGATTGGCTACAATCTCGCATATTTACATGCAAATGTTCATTAATATGCACTGTCCCTATAAACAAATTATTATTATATTTTCCAGAAGTGATAACATGTGGACAGAGAGAGATGAAGGCGGCTTTTGGCATGCTGGCCTTCATCAGTCAGTACATTGAGTATAGAAGCTGGGATCTTATGTTGCAGTTGAAGAAGACTTCCATGAGGCTTAATGTTTAAGAGCATTGTGTTGTTCAATTTTGGTCACCCAGTTATCAGAATGATATGCTGGAGAACAAAGAAAATATTTAGAAAGACGTTGCCAGCTCTCAAGGGACTGAGTTAAAGAGCGATTGTTTAAGAAAGAACTGCAGATGCTAGAAAATTCTAAGGTAGACAAAAATGCTGGAGAAACTCAGCGGGTGAGGCAGCATCTATGGAGCGAAGGAATAGGCGACGTTTCGGGTCGAGACCCTTCTTCAGACTGATGTGGGGGCGGGGCGGCGGTAAAAAGAAAGGAAGAGGCGGAGACAGTGGGCTGTGGGAGAGCTGGGAAGGGGAGGGGAAGGAGGGAGAAAGCAAGGACTACCTGAAATTGGATAAGTCAATGTTTGTGGGAGAGGTTAGGTAGCTCAGGACTTTATTCCTTGGAGTACAGGAAACTGATAGAGGTGTGTAAAATCACAAGAATAGATATGGTGAATGCAGAGTCTTTTTCCGAGGGTTGGGAAATCAAAAGCTAAAATGCACAAGGTTTAAGGTAGCAGGGGTAAGATTTAATAGGAACCCGAGGAGCATTTTTTTCATAGAAGGTTGTGGGTATATGGAAATAGTTGCCAGAGGTTTTGTGATTGAGGCATGTACAATGACTATATTTAAACATCTATATTTTTAAAAATTGTTCCTGAATCTGGAGGTGTGCGTTTTCATACCTTCTATATCTTTTGCCTGATGGGAGAGGGAAGAAGTGGGAGTGGCCGTTGACGAGTCACATCCTGGCCACTCCCTCTTCTCCCATCAGCCAACAGTTATAGATATGTGAAAACGCACACCTCCAGATTCAGGGACAGTTTCTTCCCAGCTGTTATCAGGCAACTGAACCATCCTGCCCCAACCAGAGAGCAGTGCTGAACTACTATCTATCTCTTTGGTGACCCTTGGACTTTCCTTGATAGGACCTTGCATGCATTAAACTTTATTCCACCTCAAACACTGTATATGGGTCGAATGTAATCATGTATTGTCTTTCTGCTGACTGGTTAGCACGCAACAAAAGCTTTTCACTGTACCTCATTAGACGCGACAATAAACTAAACTGAACTGCACGGATGTTTGGACAGGTACATGTTGAAGAAAGGTTTTGAGATTCATGGTCAAATATGGGAAAAACGGATTAGCTAGGTGGACATCTTGGTCAGCGTGAATGAGTTGGACCAAGGGCTTGTTTCTGAGCTGTATGACTCCAAAAACATTCCCTTTGACCAAAATTTCATACCGCAAACAGGAAAAAATAATCCTTTCATTGGAAATTAGGAAATGCGGCATTTAAAAAGTCAGAAAATACAAATCAAGATATATAAATGGATCCTATGAAAGGAAATGGAGTGGTCTTATTTAATCAAGTTATCCAATCTAAATAGTGATCACGAAGAAATCACGACGAAATGACCAATCTGACTGCTCAGTTTTTCTGGGTGACACACTGAACAGAAATATAGGAAAATCTCACAACCATGTTAGAAAATCTTACCAGCTATCCCCACCTGCTGGAATTGGAAAACAATGCAATCTGCAGTGTAATTATAGCTCAGGTGAAGAGCAAAGATCCTAGAGCAAGCAAGATAGATCACTCGACGAAAAAGACATGGGCAGATTCATGGGTAATTTTCGGCCCCATTTCCGTAACCGGCTTCCATCTCCGTACCAAAGATCCCATCACAGCGGAGCAAAGATAACTAGTGCGGAGACGGAAGCCGGTTAAGGAAACATCCTCGTAAAAATAAAAGTTATTTGGTAAAAATCTTCTCTTCATTTTCAGAATTATAATTTATTAACACAAACTCCCGCAACGTTGATTACACTGCGAGTCGGTTGGGGTCGGGTTACTGAAATGGATGAAAAAAAGGCCCGCGTTCCGCTCCGTTGCGTACTACACGTCAGCCCATTGCATTTAGCAGGAGTGGTCTATCTTGCTTGCTATAGGATCTTTGGTGAAGAGCAGAGTGAGCTAAGTTTTGAATACCCTTTCGTAATTCTGTATAACCTCCTGTTTTAATGTAACCACTTTTAATTTCATGTGCCTTCTTCAGTAAGAACTTGTAGATTGCAAGTTAGATATTTTACAAAGCGAATGCACAACATGAAGACCTGATGCTGCTGGAAGTATTTGTTCCGGCTGCTGATTAGAAGTATCAAGAGCAGTTCAGGCACTATTATAGAGCCAGCTAACATTAAAACCACAATGCAGAAGTGGCAGACTCTCTCATCATCTAAAGGATGTGGGCATCAATAGCAAGATATCTCCGATTCATGCACGGATTTTAATTGTATATTTTTGAATGACTTATCTTTGATTTAAAAAATTAATAATAATTGGTGTAAGGGACAATGATTTGCATATCAGTGATCTTCAAAATCATATAAAGATTTTGTCTATGTAAATGAGGAATAGCCATGGCTGACAAACAATCTTTCAAAAAAATCCCAGGCCGCAGTTTAGATCTTTATCCACTCTGCCTGCAATGGACTTATTTGTGCAGTTAGCACAGTGCCTCTATAAGCGGTGAACATGCGAGTATTTAAGACCAATGGTGTGAAAGCAGGAAGAATAACGGCACAGTTGGTTTAAAATTGAGGCTTTGGTTGATTATTGTTGCATGTACCGAGGTACAGTGAAAAGCTTGTTCTGCACGGTTTCCAATCAGTTTAGATAATACTATACATAAATACAACCAAGTCACTCAAGGACAACGGGAAGACACATCCTTGTGCAGAGTAACCAAATCACACGCCGATTTTGCTATGTTTTCATATGATTAATTTTCTACATCCACCATTTGCTCTTATATTTTTCTGAAATCCCATCAATCTCTTGAAAACAAATTGTCTTTTTTTTTAATCATGTTTCATTTTCAGGGAATTCATTTCCAGTGATTTACCATCATCTGAGAAGGACTCGTCAAGCATTTTACAAAATGGATATCATTCCGAAGAGGTAAGTAAAGAGACAAGACCAAGTGTAGACTTGGATGATCATATCGCCAAACACTTGTATTTGGACCGCCAAGGCTCACTGGATCTCCTGCTCATTAACCATTGAGGTGACTCCTCTTCGCATTCCCACACTGACCTTTCTGTCGTGGGTCTCCTCCACTGTCAGAGTGAGGCCACAGACAAATTGGAGGAACAGCACCTCGTATTCTGCTTGGGTTGCTTACAACCCAATGACATAAACACTGAATTCTTCAATTTTGGATTTGGAAAGAAGGGTGTGTTGGAGGACGTACACCCTTCTTTCCAAGAAGGTTAATAGGGAGTGTGTGAGGTGCCAGAAGATTGAAGGGTGGCTGATGTTGTGCCTCCATTTAAAAAGGGCTGCAAGGAAAAGCCTGGGAACTATAGACCAGTGAGCCTAACATCTGTGGTAGGCAAAATACTGGAGAGGATTCTGATAGATAAGATATATATGCATCTGGATAACATGAGCTGATTAGGGGTATTCAGCATGGTTTTGTACGTGGAAGATTGTGTCTTATGAATCTCATTGATTTTTTTTTTTTAAGTAAGCAAAAAGGTAGATGATGGCAAAGCTGTAGATCCTATGCAAGGCATTTGATAACATTTCACATGGTAAGCTGCTTTGGAAGGTTAGATCACATGGGATCCAAGGAGAAAATAACCAAATGGTTAGAGTGTTTAAGAAGGAACTGCAGATGCTGGAAAATCGAAGGTAGACAAAAATGCTGGAGAAACTCAGCGGGTGAGGCAGCATCTATGGAGCGAAGGAATAGGCAATGTTTCTGGTCGAAACCCTTCAAATGTATAGAGAATTGGCTTCATGGAAGTAAGCTGAGGGTGATAGGAGAAGATTGTTTATCGGACTGAAGGCCTGTGACCAGTGATGTGCCTCAGGGATTGGTGCTGTAGTTTATAGTTTGTGGCTTATATTAATTATCTATGATGCAGATAATGAGGTGGTGTTTGCATTTCGCTTCACCCCGGCAGTGGAGGTAACTGAGGCCAAACAGGTCAGTGTGGGAATGGGGACGGGAGTCAAATTGGCTTGCAACCAGAACCTCAAGCCAGCCCTCGTGAACAGAACATAAGTGCCCGGCAAAGCGGTCACCTAGCTGGCAATGTGGAGGATAGAGGCCACGCTGAGGGCTCCAAATGCAACAGATGAGGATGCAAGTCTCTGTCGCACACAGAAGAGCTGTGTAGGTCGCTGGGTGGTGTGGTGGTACCGCCTATTTGTATCCCCCTACCCAAATTACTTCAGAAGCTGTCATCCATGCTCATTGCACAATGATGCCCCATCACAAAGGTGGAAATGCAGAAGAATAACGGCACAGTGCGCAACGGTAGACTTGCTGCTTTACAGCACCAGAGACCCGGGTTAGATCCTGACGCTGTTCTTATGGAACTTGTTTGTTCTCCCTGTGACCGCGTGGGTTTTCTCTGGGTGCTCTGGTTTCCTGGCACACTCCAAAGACACGCAGGTTTGAAGGTCAATTGGCTTCTGCTTCAACAAATTGTCCCGAGTGTGTAGGATCGGAGTAGGGTACAGGTGATCGTTGGTCGGCGTGGACTGAAGGGCCTGTTTCTGCGCTGTATCTCTAAACTAAACTACTCAGGGACATGACTGCCATCATTATGTTACAAAAAGCTAGCAGCAACGGCTAGTTTAGGCAGAATGTAAATGGTACTCAGTACTCCTGGTGTAACTTCCCCAACAGGCTGTGAGTTTGGTACGTTTTCTCCATTTTGAAACTTCAATCCGAAAACCTTAATGGTTATTTACTCCGTGCTAACATTGTGTTTATGCACATCAACACCTGGGTCCCTATAAAGACCTATATAAAGATTATTTTCATTTAAGCAGGTCTGCTTTCTGATTCCTCCAAGCAAAGTGCAACATCTTACATTTTCCTAAGTTAAACCCCCTTTCCTACGTTAAACTCAGACTTCTGAATCTCCCTGTGGCTCAGGCGGTTACAGGCAGAACGTGCAAACTCCACACAAACAGCACCCGAGGTCAGGATCGAACCCGGCTCTCTGGTGCGGTGGCAGCAGGTGTGGTGGAAGTATATACAACTCTGGAATAACCGGCAGGATTAATGCTGATGGAATGGGCATGGTTCGGGAACAAATCCAGCCAAGGCCGTGAGAAATTGCAGAGTTGTACACGCAGTGCAGACCATCACGTTAACCAGCCTCCCCCATCTGCACTTCACGCTGCCTCAGCAAGGCCATTTTCAGACTGGGTCAGGGCAATAAACCCAAGAATATCAATATACAAGGCCAAACCCAAGAATATAAATATACAGGCCAGGAAAGAATGGTAGAATTTTGACTAGTTGAAGCTTAAAACATTCTGATTGTTTACCTTGATGGGGAAGGACTTTTTGATCCACGCCCATCTTTTGATCGTGAACGTTTTGCTTGAGGACTCTTAGAATCACGCCTGTCTTTGTGCCTTGAGGGAGATGTGTGTTGCGATCTACTCCTGGAGCGTCTGAAGAATTAAGCCAGGAATAAAGAACAGTTTGTGACAACATGACTATGAGAAGGCTAAAAAAAAAAAGTAGCAAATTAAAGAAATGTTAACGATTAAACTAATAATCACTGCAAAATAACATGAACCATAAATTTTCTGTTAGTCGAGTGCTTTAATCGGAGTATACCAGGTTCTAAAAATCTGGTATAGTAAGATTAAAACAACTAAATACAGCCATGGTTGTGGCTGTACTTATTAAACTGACAGCTGTAACAAGGTCAACTCCCTTCTCCCCCAGACAGGACAATACAATGGTGTGATACGCCATCACACCCAGTCACCTGGAATTGATGTTGAACATCTGCCATACAAACATCCTCTAAGTTATGCTGACTGGTACAATTTCTGGACTGGAAGTAGGAAGTATCAGCCATGAATCTGGCTCCGAGATGCACGTTTAGCTACTGGATCGGGATTGGCTGCCGTGCCCCTCCCCGCTGCTGAACACACAATTGTAAACTCACACGTGAAGCATGAAAACACAGCTAGATCCTTTGCTGGCCAGCATGCACTAGAACCACCTGGAGTGAAAGTGGAGGGGACTTTGTAATGGCATATCAGGAGAGCCAGGTCCAATTTATGAATGTAGAATTCAGAGCAAGTAAATGCCTAGTTAACCTACAAACTCTCGGCGACAACAGATTAATAAGCACAATACTGATTCATATCTTCACATTGATTATGTTGATAACTTGATTTTTTATTAGTAAAGGCTTGAAAAATTGATAAAAGTGCAAATCTAGAAGGCAGTTGACAACATTTATAATAACTTCAATTCATATAGCGAATTTAAATGTAATCAAATAACCCAAGGCATAAAGCAATGGGTGGTAGGTGTATAGAACGAGCTACCAGGGGAGGTAGTTGGAGCAGGGACCGTCGCGATAAGTAACATTTAGGCAGGTACATGGATAGGATAGGTTTAGAGGGATATGGGCCAAACACAGGCAGGTGGGACTAGTGTAGCTGGGACATGTTGGCCGGTGTGGGCAAGTTGGGCCGAAGGGCCTGTTTCCACACTGTACGACACTATGTCACAGGAGTGTTAATATGACATCAAGTAGCATAATAAGATATTAGGACAAGCGAACAAAAAGATTTTAAGTGCATTTACATAGAGGAGAGCAAAATGATTTAGGGAAGGATTTTTAGAGGTTGAGGCATAGAAACCCAAAGCTGCAAATAATGGGGGAGTGGAGAAATCAGAAACGTACAACAGACATGAGTCGAAAGTGCAGACCATCTTAGAAAATGTGTAGGGAGAAGTGGTTACAGAAAAAGGGCAGCATGACAGCGCCAGAGATCCGGGTTCAATGACTACGGGTGCTGTCTGTATGGAATTTGTACGTTCTCCCTGTAAACTCGTGGGTTTTCCCCGGCTGCCCCGGTTTCCTCCCACACTCCAAAGACGTGCAGGTTTGTAGATTAATTGGCTTCTGTAAAGATGGTATATTGTCCCGAGTGTGTAGGATAGCGTGAGTGTATGGGGATCGCTGGTCGGCGTGGACACGGTGGGCCGAAGGGCCCGTTTCCACGCTGTTTCTCTGAACTAAACTAAAAGGGGGGCCGTGGCCTGGCTTTGAAGACAAGGATGAGAACATTAAAAGCAAGGCATCGCTGGATTGGGACCCACTCTAGATCAGTGCGCACGGCATTTGGTGGATAGACGTCCACATGTACATAAGGGATATGGCGGGTGAAAGGTAGAAGAATGGATTAGTCAAATCTGGTGGAAACAGTGGAGCGTCTCAATAGCAAATAACTTGCGGCAGGGGCTGAATCGTGTGATGCTACAGTTGTGGCAGAGGCTGATCCAAATGAAAGAACAGAAATGAAGTTGGAAGTTCACCTTGACGTCAACACAGCGTTCCCTGCATATGGAATATCCCCAGCACACAATGCAGTTTGACGGTGTGAATGTGTGAAGGAAATGTGCTGTGTCCGTACACAGCTTCATGATTTGTGACTGATACTGAGATCTAGCATTGCAGCAATAAAAGGGTGGTACAACTATGAAATAGAAGGTTGAACAGTACGGCACAAAGACATGCCCTTTGCCCCACAAGGTCTGTGCTGACCATGATACCCATTTACCCGCACATGAACCATACACCCTTCATTACCTGGATGTTCACGTGTCTGTCTAAATGTCCCTTAAACATCAGTATTATATCTGCTTCTACCAAATCCCTGGCTTGTGTCTTCTCAGTGTAGAAAAAAAAATAGCTTTGTGCATCTTTAAACTTTCCTCCTCTCACCTCAAAGTACTTGACATTTCCACCCTGGGAAAAAAAAAAGACTCAAATACTAGAGGGCATAACGTTAAAGTGAGAGGGACAAAGTTTAAAGGCGATGTGCGGGCAATTTTTATTTACAGAGGGTGACAAGTGCCTGGAATGTGCTGATGTGGGTAGTGGTGGAGGCAGATACGATAGTGGCATTTAGGAGACCTTTGGATGGGCATATAGATATGTAAGGAATGGAGGGATATGGGTTTTGTACCGGAGGATAAGAGTTGATCTTGGCATCATGTTCAACATAGACATTGTGGGCTGATGGGCCTGTTCCACGTTCTGATTCAGACTGTCAGCCCTAAATTAAAACGTCTTCGGGGTGGGGGGGGCACTAGAGTCACAGAATCATACAGCACAGAAGTAGGCACTTTGGCCTAACAATCCACACTGAGCAAGATGCCTCAACTAAACTAGTCCCATTTGCCCGCGTTTGGCCCATATCCCTCTAAACCTGTCATATCCACTTACCCGCCCAAGTACATATGAAATACTATTTTGAGACCTCCTCAAGTACCCCTTTTTGATCTAAAAAAATTCTAAATATTCCAATCACTTTTTTAAACAAATCTAGTATGGTTTGCTAAGACTTTAAGGTGTTTAATAAGCATTTTTTTAAATCTGTAATTTGGAGTTTTAAATGTCATTAATGTGAAATATTTTTGCTTTTGCACATTTTTGAATATCCTGAAACATGCAGATATTTTGAAAAGATTCAAATCAATAACAGTTCCAAGACTAACTCAGTGTTAATTTTTCTCAATTTTTCTGGCCAAACCAAGACCTCATCCCAAATACGCCTCCAAGCAATCTTCACTGTTCTCAGTATAAGATAGGATTGTGTCCACCCCCCTCCCCCGCCCCCCCACCCCATTGTCTCAGACGAGTAGATCAAAATAATTAAAGGTACGAAGAAAGGTCTGGTGGATTGGATTGGTCTGTGGGAGGGGGTTGGGGTAGAAAGTACAGTAAACAAGCAAATAGGGTGGAATGCAAGAGACAATAGATTGACTAAAGGCCTGTTCAGGTATATTTAAAAACACAGTAGGGGATTAAAGAAGAAATTGCAGGAGTTCTGGCTGAGATATATGCAAGATTATTAACCATGGGGTGAGATCCCAGAAGACAGGAGGGTGGCTAATGTTGTGTCGTTACTTAAGGGTGCAAAGAAAGAAAATTCTGGGAACTCTAAACCAATAAGCCTAATATCTGTGATAGGAAAGTTACCGGAGAGGATTCTGAGGAATAAGATAAAGATGCATTTGGAAAGACAGGGGTTGATTAGAGATAGTCAACATGGTTTTGTGTGTGAGAGATCGTGTATCACAAACCATAGACATAACTCAGCGGGACAGGCAGCATCTCTGGAGAGAAGGAATGGGTGGCTTTTCGGGTCGAGACTCTTCTTCAGACTAGTATCAAACCAGTTTGTTTTGAAGAAGTAACCAAGAAAGTTGATAAGGGCAGGGCGGTACATATAATCTATATGGACTTCAGTAAGGGCTTTGATAAGGTTCTGCGCGGTAAGTTACTCTGGAAGGTTAGATTGCATGAGATGGTCTGATAATAGTAGGAAGTTAAAAAAAAAAAAAAGTAGGTTTGGGATGAAAATAAAAGATGGAGAATTATCTGAAATTGGTGAACTTGGTCCAATTCTAATAACAGGTTGTTAATCTGTGAACACAGTTTCACTCACATTCCATGGATGGAACAATCTGATTTCCAGCAACACTTCTTAAATTTTAGATCTCTGGAGCCCATAATATTTAGAAGCAAGCATAGTGTTTGATGCATCATATCGGCCACTGATACATCCTCAATGTCAGAACTTTCAAGTCAACCTGCAGTGAAAGGCGTCAGGCCGTTGTGCCAAGACGATCAGTATTTTCACATGACTACAAAGAACCAAGTTATTTGCCAACTCAGCCGCTACTTTCTAATTCCAATACAAAATTAATTCCCAAGTGGTCTTGGCAGAAATTAACTCAGTTGCACGGATGATGGTGGCAAAGAAAATTTAAGATGCTAAATTGGGTTGTAATCAAGAAGGCTGCTTTTTCCTGGATGGTGTTGAGCATCTGTAGTTCCGTAAGCAACTTGGCAACTGAATGGTGCCGTGTACAAAGTAGAAAGGCTCTACGGTTTCCCACACAAATCTTTTCTGCCAGTCAAAAACCGTAAGAAAAATAGTGAATAAAAAATGATTTGCCGTATTGAAGTTACCAAATGCGCTTAAAGAACTGCTAATTTTTTTTTAAGTAACAGGCTTCTTATAAGATTTTCAATAAATTTGGAAAGGCTCCCTGCCTGTCCCACAAGCCCCACCTACTTAACGAAAGCATAGACTGGGATATCTCAGAGATCAGCTTACTCACTTGACAATGCTCGTGAAAAAGAACTGTAGGATCTACATTTTAATTAGATGGAGCAGGATGGGAGAGTTTACAGCTGGAATGCAGGTCTGAAAGTATACCCATAGAAATCGGAGAACTAAAATTGTGACAGATTTAAAAATCATAAGCATTCTTAAAGTCAAACCTCATCATCAAAAATGATGCCCTTTTCCAAAGGACAGCAAATGTAAACGCAATTAACGACTGGCCTGCATTAATTTAAATTTTCAGAAGCTAATTGAAAAATACATTTATCTAAAATAGATATTTTTGTTTGTATGCTGCAAATTCTGAACAAAGTCAAGAGGTTGTGTGTGTTTGGACACTTATTTACAATGTGCAAATTGTGATAAGTCGACAAGTAAATGTGAATACTGTTTCAGAGGAATAATTATACTAAGGTTCAAGAATTAAGTCTATTTTTATTGGGTGAAGTGAAAATCTTCAGGGGTGTTGCAATAGGACAGAATTGACATACTACAAAATGGTGCCGATTTCTTGTGTGCCTTAAAAAAAACAATTAGCTAATTCTGAAAATGTTGTTTGCAAATGGATCATATTTTGTACAACACAACTAAATATATAACAATTGATGTTTTAACTTTACGTCTTACTCTATTAATTATTAAACCCCATCCAAACCTTCCCATTGTTATAATTCCAGCAGAACTTGAGTGTGTCATCATATGCCAACTGATAAACAGCAAGGTTCCAAGTCTTGAACTTCATACTGAGATATGGAGGTAGACAAAAAAGCTGGAGAATGAAGGAATAGGCGACGTTTCGGGCCGAGACCCTTATTCAGTCTGAAGAAGGGTCTTGACCCGAAACTTCGCCTAGTCCTTCGCTCCATAGATGCTGCCTCACTCGCTGAGTTTCTCCAGCATTTTTGTATACCTTCGATTTTTCCAGCATCTGCAGTTGTTTCTTAAACATACTGAGATATGGAAGTTATTGGTCTGCGAAATCAGCTGCCACTTAGGTACAATTGATTAATTAAAGTCTTGGCCTTGTGCAATGAGCCCAAGATGACTGGAGGGCAGGCTCAGTTGCGAGGACGTTAACACAGAAGCAGACTTGTAATATAGTTACCCAGGTTCACACACCGATGGGTTCAGGAAGAGATGGCCCTGTGCATAGCCTCCTCCTCTCCTCTTGACCCTCCATCTACCCGCATCCAGACCCTACTCAACCTCGATCTCGCAGTCCATAAAACTCCTTTCCTACAGCAACCTCTTGCACCCCCCCCCCCCCCCCATCCAAACATTCCCCTGACTTTCCCATCATCTATATCCCCCACTTCCTCAGGCATCCTGACACTTGGACCTTTCCTTCCTTCCCTCAACTGTGAACACACCCCTCGTCCCTACTCTCATTCCGCTCTTTCCCATCCCCAGGCTCCCAAAGTCTTCTCCATGCTCTCCCTTGCAATCCAGCCCGGAAACCATCCTCAGGACTGTATTCCATAATACGTAGCAGCCGAACCAATGGAGTGCTTAATGTCCAGATATAACATTTCTGGGCAGAATAGTTGAATATGCTCGCTAGAAGAGTGGGAATTCACTTCCCCACTGATTCTTTACCAAACTATCACCTAATTCACAGGATTTTCAAACATAGTTCTTATTCAACCAAAAAATCAAGATAGTGACTTGCGATTTAACACGTTTAACTTATCTTGTTCTTTATCATAATTGTTAAGTTCGTGCTTAATGGCAAACTATTAAGAGATGATGCAAAATATTGCTGGAAGTGACTGGCAAGAGAAAAGAAGAATGTTTTAAAATTGAGTATCAACCAACAATATTACACAATTTCAGTATTTTTTGTGGCGCTCTCACGTGTAATTTTTTTACTCAGAGATATTTCAACTATTGCAAATGATTAGTCTTTACTGGTACCGGTTAATACATTTGGTTATGTTTTTTGAACAAGGCCCATGACTTAGCACGAGTGTTAATGAAATAATTTTCTTATACTGTTTATAATGATAAATCTAATTGCAGAGCAACTTTGATTCATGCAGATGATAAATTATAAGCATTAATAACCAACCCTCACGATACAATAACATTGTCATGGAGAAATAGAAAAAAAAATCATGGGTGCCATTGAACATATCCACAGTAGAAAAAGGGATAAATGCAAATGCCGGTCCAGTTTCTACAGCTAAATGAACTTAGTTGAAGTCTTTTGGCAGTCATTTCAGACGTTAATGCGATGACGAGGTGTACCTTGCATTCCAGATGTGGCCATTGCCATAGTAATGAATGCATTATTCTCAACATCATTTTGGTCTCAGAGAAGAATGCAAATCATGGTAGGTCACTGCTCCACAGCTCCGGCAGGTGTTTCAGAACAAACCTGATATGGTTTGCGAAGTCCAATTCCACCAGGTTGTGGAAATTACAATTTCTTCTCTAGTGCCCTTCAGAGATCGAGATTTGCCAGACCTTTGTGGCACACCCGATACGATCTCTGCCTTACATTGGGTCTCAATTCTTAATGCATTTGAAGACAGGCATAATGTCACGTATGTCTCAAGAAAATACCTAGCAACATATTTTGGTGTTGTAGATCAATCATTTTTTTTGGAAGGAATTGAAAAGCATGGGAAACCATTGGGTCATCGTTCATAGGAAGCCAGAGAGACACAGACAGACAGAAACAAAGCAAACATCTTCATCCTTCCATGGGAAATCTGCAACCTTACTATGGGTTACACTGTAGCCACCACTCAACTAGTCACACAGTCATGACTTTTTGAAAAAGATCTTAAGTGGTAGAAGATACTAAGGAAACTCTATAGTTTAAATCATTCCCCCCCATTCAAATAAAGCCAACCCACACCAAAAGACAAACACGTGTAGGGAAAAAATTCAGCACATTTCACAAACACCTTCTTTCATACTTGTACTCATAAAATTAAATCAATAGTAATAATTTTCTGGGACAATTCCACATTCAATAGCTTGCCATTGTTGCATTAATATTTACAAATGTAATTTTCATTTATTTCTGTTACTTACACCAGACTCCTACAATCTGTCTCAATTTCTTTTGTTATTTTAAGCCCATTTTTTTTTAAAGCTTAGGCACTACAATTACTATCAAAGGAACTTGGAAGTAAGTTTCAAACAGTTCAGTTTATCTCACGCTTACTGTGGCTAATTCAAGATCTTGAAAAAAAAGACAAGCAACAACCTGTAATTTCTCTCACATGTATCATCAGATCAGCCATTCTGAGTTCATGGAGGTAGCCTGCATAACGCCATCGTACTCACTGAGTATCATGTTTCAGCAAGTTACTTCCAGCTGCAGTTAGGGGAAAGAAAATACCACAAAATGGCAGGCTAATTTATTATTTACCAATTAGAGGTATGCTGCATAAAACAGATTTTTTTTTTACTCTTTTTATCTTGTTAATGCAAACCTTCATTCAGGGTTCATCACAGAACAGTCAATGAAAAAATATTAGGCAGTACTCATTAAATATCGTTGAGCTTTGTTCAGGGACTAGGAAGGAACTTTTCTTCATTGTCATCAGTGCTAAGTCTACTGAAATGATAGGTGCAAAAAAAACAAGACAATATGGAAAGCAGTTGTGAAATATCACAGCAATCAGTTTTCAGGAGGGAATTTATTTCTTCAAGCTAGTTGTTTGATTTAGGGTTTAGTGTGCTAAAGATAAGTACTAAAGAGTTACTGTGGGAAACAATATTCAGAATACATGGTAACTAGGAACTAGTGACCTAATGGATTATGCCTTTGCACAATCTTTCTCTGCCCTGCTCAATGATTTGCTTTAATGAATCCCTATCACTTTAATGACATTCAATGATTCCCTATCTCATATAATCAACCTACAAAAATAATTGAACGCAATAAAAATAGAAAACTTTAGCATGTTGAATATATAACTAATTAGAGGTATTTAATATGGACATTGAAAAGAGCAATAATGTATATATTTTAATTCAATGCCTTTTCCAGAGACAAGGGATTTCTGCAAGTTAGAAGTCAGGGTTATTCTTCTTGAGGCAAAACAAGATTGAGTATTGTAAGAGATGTACAAGATCGTGGCTGGTTTAGATGGGTAAACAGAGGGAAGTTACTCCCATTAACTTGAAGTTCAAGGACACAAATTAAAAATGTTGGCAAAAGGTAAAAGAGAATTTGAAGAAAATTATTTCTTGTTAGCATAATTATGATCTGGATCACACTGCCTATAAAGAATGGTTCAAACAGAGTCAATCAGGGCTTTAAAAAGTACTAGACCAGGGGGGACCTGTTGGGTCCCGTCCCCTCAACGGTTGCGGGGGGGAGGGGGGCTGCGGCGTCACACACACACTAACCACCCCCCACACACACAGGAGGGGAGAGGGGAGGGAGGAGGAGGGGAGGGGAAGGGTAGAGGGGGAGCCAGGTGGGCCACGAGCAAAGGCATTGTGACGACATCAGCTCGGTTTGATTTTAAAACACTTTCTTTGATTTTAAAACAATTTTAGTTAAAAAGTTCGGGAAATAATGAACCAAATTTTCAGATGAGAAGAATTTTGAAATCACGAGGTGAATCTCTACCGGAATATGTATAAATTTCTCCGTTACCTCGTCGGGTTTCGAAGGAGATGTGAAAGGGAAACAAACTAACGAAGAGAGTTTTAATAGTCATATGATATTGGACAGGCATCTGAAGGAAAATAATTTACTGGGGAATGGGAAAGAGTGAGGGATTGGATCGGGGGAATTTCACAATCAGCAGTCAGTACATACTCGATGGGCTGAATGGCCTTCTTCCAATCCATCATATAACCATTGTTCCTCAGAATAAACCAACACGTGGCAGTATTAAGAATGAATGATGGATCCGAAGGTTTGTGCTCCAACTATGAAAAGATTAAACAGAACTCTGGCTGATTTAGGGTTTAGCCAGCTCATGAATATGAAAAAAAGTTGTAAGCACTATTACCTAATAATCAATTTGAACATACTTTTGAAGTTCATAAAGCCCCCTATTCCATAACTCTGAATTCACAAGACGACTGCTAGGTCTGTGGCCGGCATCATTTTGTTCAGGGCTGATCAACTTCCCTTCAACTGCACAAGTACGGCGCCACAAAAGATGACAATAAGCATCGGAGCTGAATCTTATCGTATAATTACAAAAGCTTTACTAAACAAAAACCAACACCATCTCAAAGGTGGAATTATATTAAGATATGTCTATGTTTAGTCAACGAAAATTGATTTCCTTCTTTGTTGGCTATATTTAGTGGAACTGCACCAGAGGGCATTTTTTTTTGTTTTCGTACAATCCAGTCTCAAAAATAAGCATTGCAATAACCATCAATTTTTGATTTTGTATTTCTTTTTAAGTGGCTTAAGAATGGCAAATTTTATTTATGTCCCATATTTTACATGTTAATAGATAGTGCTTACCAACAATTAAAATAAATATGTGCGCTCCAGTATTTTACCATAACTATATAGATTGAGAAGTAGTTGACTTAACAGAATGTGGCACCGTGGAAGATGTAGAAAGCAAGTTGACAATGTGAGTGTCACGTAGAAATCAAACGTGGTCTTCGTTTTCCATGCTAAAAGCTTTAGAAACTAACCGTTTTAATAGACGACTGCTGTCTTTAGCAAAGCTTTTCATGCAGATCACAAAATACCGAATGAAATATGAAATCCTTCAGAGTTTACACAGCTAGATCTTCAGCTATACTTGTTTTAATACCCCACCTTTGTTTCGAACTGGAGCGAGATCTTTTCTTTCGTGATCGGGAATAGGATCGGGATCTTCTGTTCGTGTCGCCACTTTCCTTTTCTGGCACTTGAATAAGGAAATTTCAACATGAGTTGTACTCAAGTCATGCAGTCAGCAAAAGAAACAGACTAAATGTGTAAGAAGGAACTGCAGATGCTGGTTTAAACTGAAGATGGACACAAAATGCTGGAGTAACTCAGCGGGACAGACAGCATCTCTGGAGAGACTGAATAGGTGATGTTTCGGGTCGAGACCCTTCTTCAGACAGACATGATGAAAATCCAGCGGCGACCAGAAAAAGGTACGACTCTTTGGGTGACTACTCACGACCATACAGGCGTCACCCCACTGGATTGTCAACATGTTGAAAATTTTCGGCCACCTGCTGCGACTATGATGGGTGCCAGCAAGTCGCCGAAAAAAATTGCGCATGTGGCACAGGCCCTTTACAGATAAGGGAAACAATATATATTGACAGTGATGTGGAGAGGTATAGACAGTGAATGAAAGATATGCAAAAAAGTTACGATAACAAAGGAAACAGGCCATTGTAAGCTGTTTGTAGGGTGAAAATGAAAAGCTGGTGCAACTTGGGTAGGGGAGGGATAGAGAGAGAGGGAATGCCGGGGCTACCTGAAGTGAGAGAAATCAATATTCATACCACTGGGCTGTAAGCTGCCCAAGCGAAATATAAGATGCTGTTCCTCCAGTTTGCGTTTAGCCTCACTCTGACAATGGAGGAGACCGAGGACAGAAAGGTCTGTGTAGGAATGGGAAGGAGAATTAAAGTGTCCAGCAACCGGGAGATCAGGGAGACAAAACTGAAATGTGCGGAATAAATCGTGAAATTATACTTCCAATAAAATATCACAATTGACAACTAAACTGTATGTAAATTTTAATTCATTAAAATACTTTATACTACATTTATTTTTATTAACTGATACCACTGCTGAAAAGCGGAAAAGCGGAAAATTGGAACAATTGGACTGTCGGTTTTTATTTGTGACTGGATATTCTGTTTTCTCTCTCTTTCATTTTAATTTTTTTTTGTTACTCTTTAAATAAAACTGATGAATTGTCTGAGAAACTTTATAAAAGTGAAAATGACATTTGACAATTGCCAAATAATGTGTTCAGGAGACGTCATAACTGTCCGGCTGTACATGTTCTCTACTTGCCACTTTTACCCCGAGCATTCTAAATGAAGAACACCAAAACACAGTTTTGCATATCGAGAGAAATAGGCAAGGAATCAGAAAAATGTGAAAATATACAATTTAGAATGAATATGGTTCAGCAACTGTACACTGCAAGAGCCAGGAAGCGAGCGGGCAAGATCATCTCTGACCCCTCTCACTCTGGCCACAAACTCTTTGAATCACTTCCCTCTGGAAGGCGACTCCGGACTGTCAAAGCTGCCACAGACAGACATAAAAAGTTTTTATCCACGAGTAGTTGCTCTACTCAACAGCCAAAAATCTGTAGCCTCCCTTTGATCTGGTATTTTTTTGGTTCACATGCTTGATCAATGGTGTTTTATCATTAATGTTTTATTATTATTAATGTTTAGTATTTTCTGAGTCATTCGTAACTGTCACTGTATGTCATGCTGTTACTTGTGGGCGGAGCACCAAGGCAAATTCCTTGTATGTGAATACTTGGCCAATAAACTTACTTACATTGTACGTAATTATGATGTAACTCTAAAACACCATGCAGTTTGAAAAGTAGATGGACATTTTTGTTTAGTTTATTTTAGAGATACCGGGTCTGCGCCGACCAGCGATCCCCGCACATTAACACTATCCCACACGCACTAGGGACAATTTTTGCATTTACCAAGCCAATTAACCTATTTCAGGTCTGAAGAAGGGTCTCGACCTGAAACCTCACCTATTCCTTCGCCCCATAGATGCTGCCTCACCCGCTGAGTTCCTCCAGCATTTTTGGCTACCTTTAAGCCAATTAACCTACACATCTGTACGTCTTTGGAGTGTGGGAGGAAACCGAAGATCTCGGAGAGAACCCGCGCAGGTTACGGGGAGAACATATAAACTCCGCACAGGCAGTTAAATAGCAACTTCAGGGTGGTGCAATGGGAGAGTTGCTGCCTTTCAGCACCCACGCTCGATCAAGACTACAGGTGCTGCCTGCACGGAGTTTGTACGTTCTCCCCTTGGGTTTTCTCCGGGATCTCCGGTTTCCTCCCACACTCCAAAGACGTACAGGGTTCTTTCTAGGTTAATTGGCTTGGTATAATTGTAAATTGTTCCCAGTGAGTAGGATAGTGTGCGGGGACTGCTGGTCAGCGTGGACTTGGTGGGCCGAAGGGCCTGTTTCCGCGCTGTATCTCTAAACTAAACTTGTGCATAAAACGTTCGATTTCATGTCCGTAGCATGAGAATCTGAGACTTACTTCTTCACATTGTAATGTACTCTACCTGGTTCAATAACTGCTGATATAAAGGACTGTGCTTCTCTCACTCTCTTCATCACTTCTTCAAGCTCTTTCTTGGCTGCCTGTGGTGTCATCTCTGGAGGCTTCACAATCGCATTATTAGAATGATTGATTCTGAATTACGAATATACAAATAACTGCATTAAAATACAAGCAAACATATCCAGAATTAAAGTCCTTTCTGCAAAAAATATGAAAATCAATTACAAATATGAAAGTGTAAGTTCTTAACAAAAAAGCATCGACATTTTTGCACACCTTTTCTGATTCAATACAGGACTCTTCTCCAATAGCAGATGAGAGTGGGGACTAACTTTTATTTTGAATGTAGACAACATGCAACGACGTCATTTATAGGGACAAACATCAGCCAGGAATACAACACAATCAATGTCTAGAATATTTAAGTCATAGTGTGGAGGGCGGTGGAGGCCGGTTCTCTGGATGCTTTCAAGAGAGAGCTAGATAGGGCTCTTAAAGATAGAGGTGTCAGGGGATATGGGGAGAAGGCAGGAACGGCGTACAGATTGGGGATGATCAGCCATGATCACATTGAATGGCGTTGCTGGCTCGAAGGGCCGAATGGCCTACTCCTGCACCTATTGTCTATTGTCATATCAATCATAATATTCACTGAACACATAATTGTTACTATAAAATATTTATTTGGCCAAAGCTAAAGCCCAAAATTAATGCAGTCAAAATGTTTCCAATGCAGTGGCTAGGCCCGCTGTTCCATTTCTACATCCATTTTTTAAAGCAAAAGTCAACTAGTTAAAGGTCTGAAGAAGTATCCCGACCTAAAATGTCACCTATCCATGTTCTCCAGAGATGTTGCCTGACTCGCTGAGTAACTCCAGCCTTTTGTGTCTATCTTTAGTTAAATCACTTGATGTACCAAAGCTGATTAGTTATCTTTGGTTGGCTGGACTTTTCCAGTATTTGGACAATAGAACCAATGAATTAAATTCAGAATGTTTTTTCCACACAAGATATTCGGTATAAGGTTTACGATGATAGAAAACTTTGCGGGGGTTTTGCATCAAAGATTAAATAATGTGAACAATGCCTTGCCGTTTTCACCCCAGTGTAATTTTTATTGACTCACTGGGAAACTTTGTTTGACATAAACACATGTAAAGTTAGATAGAGTTCTGGGGGCTGGTGGAATCAAGGGATATGGGGAGAAGGCAGGCACAGGTTTTTCTTTGGGGACGATCAGCCATGATCACAATGAATGGCGATGCTGGCTCGAAGGGCCGAATAATAATAATAATAATGGATGGGATTTATAATAGCGCCTTTCTAATACTCAAGGCGCTTTACATCGCATTATTCATTCACTCCTCAGTCACACTCGGTGGTGGTAAGCTACTTCTGTAGCCGCAGCTGCCCTGGGGCAGACTGACAGAAGCGTGGCTGCCAATCTGCGCCTACGGCCCCTCCGACCACCACCAATCACTCACACACATTCACACACAGGCAAAGGTGGGTGAAGTGTCTTGCCCAAGGACACAACGACAGAATGCACTCCAAGCGAGATTCGAACCGGCTACCTTCCGATTGCCAGCCGAACACTTAGCCCATTGTGCCATCTGTTGGCCCTTGCGCCATCTGTCGTCCCGAATGACCTCCACCTGCAGTTATTCGGAGTACAGGATGGCCCATTTAAATAGGGGTTTGTAGGTCAAGTTCAACAATATCTTGAAACTCTAGTGCAGGGGTGGGGAACCTTTTCATGTTGGAATGCCGCATTAAGTTAGGTGTAATCTAATAAGGCCACATCCAAGAACTTTCAACTAGATATACTTCAAAATGTACATTATTTTGTTAAAATAGCCCTCATGACTTACTAATGTTTTAATTGTGGCCGTCAGTCGGGGTGGATTATTTTGTTGAATCTTATCTTTGGTACTTTAAATACGTTCGTTTCAAGATTAAAATAAAAAGTCGAACAAAAACATATCAATATAAATAAAAGGATTTGTTCTACAAAATTTGGAAATCATTCAAAAGGCCGCACTTAAGGCCGACAGTGGACAAATTAAAAAATTATACTTGCAAATTAAAAAGCAGTATATAATCAACAGTTCATAAATCAACCAAAGGGGAAGGACTTCGTGGTGAGAAAAATTGATGGATGGCTCTTATTTTTTGTTATTTCTGTATAGATGTTCACAAATTACCTCCCACCGTCAAAGAGAGATGCTGCTTCAAAAAGTCAGCCAGCATCATCAAGGACCCACCCTGGCCACACTCTCATTTCACTCCTGCCATTGGGAAGGAGGGAGAGCAGGTCAGAAAACCAGGTTCAAGAAGAGCTTTCCCCGCCCAATAATCATCGGGCTCTCAAACGCTACAAACACGAACAAAATGATGAACTATCTTGGTTGCAACTTAGGACTTCGGCCTTCTTACAATAATTGGTTTTTAATTCATTGCATTTGCGGTTTATTGTGTTATGAGTTTACAAGCCTGTTATACTGCTGCAAGTAGGAATTTTATAGTTCTGAGTTTGGTACACGACAATTAAACACTCGACCCCTCAAATGTAATAGTAAATCCTGGGGTAACATTCATCTTTGGCAAAGCCCTTCATGTGATGGCCACTTTCTAAACAAATAAAAACCTACTTTAGGGGCCTGTCCCCAAACATGGCTCCATTGAAGGCTAAAGCTCGTAGCACTGAAGGCTGCTCAGCAAATTCCACAAAGGCAAATCGGGTCGGCTGCGTCTCGTCTCCCGCCATACGTACAAATTTCACCTCACCCACTTGGCTGAAAAATTCCAGTAGCTGGTCTGCCGTTGTTGTCTTTGAGAAAAAAATAAATTAAAAAAAATTAATACCGCTGTTGCAAGAGGGCTTGGTCCCATCGCAATGTTCAGGAATCTTGCAAGAGCAGAATTTACCATGCATTGAGAGTGGCATGCAACTGATGCAACACTCAATTCCACCAATGAGCCCCCATGCCCGGCGCAATCACCAGTTTTAAGAACGATTCAGAACTGCACGTGGGAGAGAGAGAGAAAGCGAGAGAGAAGAGAGAGAAAAGGAGTGAGAGAGAAAAGGAGAGAGAAAAGGAGAGAAAGAGAGAAGAGAGAAAGTGAGAAAAGGAGAAAGGGAGAGAGAAAAGGAGAGAGAGAAAAGGAGAGAGAGAAAAGGTGAGAAAGTGAGAAACATTGAGAACAAGAGATCTAGCGAGATACCCAAGTAGAGAGAAGCGAGATAGTACACGATAGAGCGAAAAGGAGCTCAACGAGAGAAACGCTGAAGAAAAGAGTCGGGCGAACGCTGAGAGATGATAGAGAAAAACGAGAGAGAAAGAAAACGAGAGCGAGAGAGAGAACGAGAGGGGCTTGACGGATAAGGCAGATGAGCTTTGGGCATGGATAGGTACGAGCGACTGGGACATTGTAGCCATGACTGAAACCTGGTTAAGGGAGGGGCAGGACCGGCAGCTCAATGTTGCAGCGTACTGCAGGTTCAGGAGAGACAGGGATGAGAAAAAATAGGGGGAGTTGCATCGTTGGTTAAGGAGGATGTCATGGCTGTGCTCAGAGGTGACATTACGGACGGTTCGTCTAGTGAGGCTATATGGGTGGAGCTGAGGAACAAGAAAGGGACAATCACCTTGTTGGGGGTGTACTGCAGACCCCCGAATAGTCAACGGGAATTAGAAGAACAAATGTGCCGGGAGATTGCAGACAGCTGCAGGTCAAATAAGGTTGTTGTAGTAGGGGATTCCAACTTTCCCAATATAGACTGGGAAAATCATAGCGTGTAGGGTTTAGATGGGGTGCAATTCCTCAAAGTGTTCAGGAGAGTTTTCTCAAGCAATCGGCCAAGTGGGATGTTTTTAAAAGTGTACTGAAGAAAGCTCAGGATGTGTTAGAGTGAAGGGCAAAGCAGGCAAATGTAAGGAAGCTTGGCTGACGAGAGAAATTGAGACGTTAGTCAAAAACAAGAAGGATGCATGGGACAGGTGTAGACAGCTGGGATCAAGTGCATCTCTGGTGGAGTTTCGGGAACTAAGGAGTAAACTAAAAAATGAGATCAGAAGGGCAAAAAGGGGCCAGGAGATAGCTCTGGAAGGTAGCATAAAAGACAATCCCAAAAGATTTTATAAATATATAAAGGGGAAAAGGGTAACCAGAGAGTGGGACCTCTCAGGAATAAAAGCGGCCACCTCTGTGTGGAGCCACAGGAGATGGGCAAGGTCCTCAATGAGTATTTCTCCTCTGTATTTACCGAGGAGAAAGACAGTAGGACGGAGGAAATTGGAGCATTCACTTGAAGTGTCATGAGAGCAGTCAGTGTTACTGTCAAAGAAGTACTGAAGGTACTGTCGTGTATGAAGGTAGACAAATCTCCGGGGCCTGATCAGATATATCCGAGGACATTGTGGGAAACTAGAGAGGAAATTGCGGGAGCCCTGGTTGACATTTACGAGTTGTCCTTAAATATAGGAGAGGTGCCAGAGGATTGGAGGGTGGCAAATGTTGTGCCTCTTTTCATGAAGGGCTGCAGGAAAATGCTGGGAACTATAGGCCGGTGAGCTTAACCTCTGTAGTTGGTAAGTAACTGGAGAGTATACTGAGGGATAGGATATGCAGGCATTTGGATGGGCAAGGGCTGATTAGGGACAGTCAGCATGGTTTTGTACGTGGGAGGTCGTGTCTCACAAATCTGATTGATTTTTTTGAAGACGTGACCAAAAAGGTTGATGAGGGCAGAGCTGTAGATGTTGTATACATGGATTTCAGTAAGGCGTTCGACAATTTTCCACATTGTAAGCTGCTCTGGAAGGTTAGATCGCATGGGATGCAAGGAGAGATAGCTGAATGGATAGCAAATTGGCTCCATGGAAGGAAGCAGAGGGTGATGGTGGAAGGTTGCTTCTCAGAATGGAGGCCTGCAAATAGTGGTGTGTCACAGAGATCGGTGCTGGGCCCGTTACTGTTTGTCATCTACATCAATGATTTGGATGAGAACATACAGGGCAAGATTAGCAAGTTTGCTGATGATACAAAAGTGGGTGGTTTTGCAGATAGTGAAGATGGTTGTGAACAATTGCTGCAGGATCTGGATCGATTGGCCAGGTGGGCGGAGGAATGGTTGATGGAATTTAATAGAGAGAAATGTGAGGTGTTGCATTTTGGGCTGTCGAACAAGGGCAGGACCTACATAGTGAATGGTAGACTTCTGGGTAGTGTTGTAGAGCAGAGGGATCTAGGAGTGCAGGTGCATGGTTCCTTGAAGGTCAAGTCGCAGGTAGATAAGGTGATGAAAAAGACTTTTGGCACTTTGGTCTTCATCATTCAGAGTATTGAGTATAGAAGTTGGAAGGTCATGTTGCAGTTGTATAAGACGTTGGTGAGAATGCATTTAGAATATTGTGTCAGTTCTGGGCACTGTATTATAGGAAATATATTGTCAAGCTAGAAAGGGTTCAAAAAAGATTAACGAGAATGTTGCCAGGACTAGAGGGTGTGAGCTATAGGGAGAGGTTGAGTAGGAACTGATCCTGAATCTATTGAACATTGGAAAATGATCACCAATGCGTCCACTATTTCTAGAGCCACCTCCCTGAGGACCCTGGGATGCAGTCCATGAGGCCCCGGGGATTTATCATCCTTCAGTCCCATTAGAATACCCAATACTATTTCTCTTGATATTTCTTTCAGTTCCTCGACCCCCTTAGATCCTCTGTCCTCCAGTACTTCTGGTTTGTGTCTTCCTTAGTGAAGACAGATCCACAGTACCTGGTCAACTCTTCTGCCATTTCCTTGTTCCCCATAATAATTTCACCCGTGTCTGCCTTCAAGGGACCCACATTTGACTTTGCTACTCTTTTTCCCTTAACATATCTAAATAAGCTTTTACTGTCCTTTATATTCCTGGCCAGCTTCCCCTCGTACTTCATCTTTTCAGCCCGTATTGTTTCCTTCTGTTGTCCAGTGAAAGTCTCCCAATCCTCTGGCTTCCGGCTACCCTTGGCTGTGTTATACATCTTTTCTTTTAGTTTTATTCTATCCCTAACTTCTTTTGTCAGCCACGGTTGCCTCCTACTCCCCTTAGAATCTTTCTTCCTTTTTGGAATGAAATGATCCTGTGTCTTCCGGATTATGCCCAGAAATTCCTGCCATTGCTGTTCCACCGTCATTCCTGCTAGGATCCCTTTCCAGTCTACCTTGGCCAGCTCCCCTCTCATGCCTTCATAATCGGGCGAGAGAGGGAAAACAAGAGAGAGAAAACGAGAAAGAGAGAAAATGGGAGGGAGAGAGACAGAAAACGGGACAGAAAAGGAGAAAGAGAGAAAAGGCGAGAGAGAAAACGAGAGAGAAAATGAGGGAAAAACGGGGTGCGAGAGGGAAACGGAGGGTGAGAAATTGAGGAGAGAGAAAATGAAAGTAAGAGAATACGAGAGAGGGAAAACGGGACAGAAAATGCGAGAAAGAGAAAACGAGGGAAAACGAGAGAGAAAACAAGAAAGAGAGAGAGAAAAGAGAGAGCAAGAGGGAAAACGAGAGAGCGAGAGGGAAAACGAGAGCGAGAGGGAAAACGGGAGAGGGAAGACGAGAGAGAGAGAAAACGAGAGGGAAGACGAGAGAGAGAAGACGAAAGAGAAGACGAGAGAGAAGACGAGAGAGAGAGAGAAAACGAGACAGAGACCGAGAGAGAAAATCATAGCGTGAAGGGTTCAGATGGGGTGCAATTCCTCAAAAGTGTTCAGGAGAGTTTTCTCAAGCAGTATGTGGAGTCCCCCACATGTGAGAGGGCAACGCTGGATCTAGTATTGGGAAATTAGGAAAGGCAAGTTAACAAAGTGTGTGTGGAGGAGCCTTTTGGAACCAGTGACCACAGTTCATTAAGATAGTTATGGATCTGGACGGACAGGGTCCACGTGTTAAAATGTTCAACTGGGGTAAGGCCAACTTTGTGGGTATGAGAGAAGGTCTCGCTCAAGTTGACTGGAGCTGATTATTTGAGGGGAAAGGAGCATAAGGGGGATGTTTTTAAAAGTGTACTGAAGAAAGCTCAGGATGTGTACGTCCCCGTTAGTGTGAAGGGCAAAGCAGGCAAACGTAAGGAAGCTTGGCTGATGAGGGAAATTGAGACGTTAGTCAAAAACAAGAATTATGTATGGGACAGGTACAGGCAGCTGGGATCAAGTCCATCCCAGGAGGAGTTTCGGGAACTAAGGAGCAAACTAAAAAATGAGATCAGAAGGGCAAAAAGGTGCCAGGGGAGAGCTCTGGCGGGTAGTATTAAGGACAATCGCAAAAGATTTTATAAAAACATAAGGGAGAAATGGGTAACTAGAGAGAGTGGGACCTCTGTGTGGAGCCACTGGAGATGGGCTAGGTCCTCAATGAGTATTTCTCCTCCGTATTTACAGCTGGACGGAGGAAATTGGAGCAGTCACTGGAAGTGCCATGAGAGTCAGTGTTACCGTTGAGGAAGTACTGAAGGTACTGTCGTGTTTGAGGTAGACAAATCTCCGGGGCCTGATCAGATATATCCAAGGACATTGCTGGAAACTAGAGAGGAAATTGCGGGAGCCCTGGTTGAAATTTATGACGTCCTTAAATACAGGAGAGGTGCCCCAAGACTGGAGGGTGGCAAATGTTGTGCCTCTTTTCAAGAAGGGCTCAGGGAAAATGCTGGGAACTATAGGCCGGTGAGCTTAACATCTGTGGTTGGTAAGTTACTGGAGATTATTCTGAGGGATAGGATATACAAGCATTTGGATGGACAAGGGCTGATTAGGGATAGTCAGCATGGTTTTGTACGTGGGAGGTCGTGTCTCACAAATCTGATTGAGTTTAGTGAAGACGTGAGTAATAGACAATAGGTGCAGGAGTAGGCCATTCGGCCCTTCAAGCCAGCACTGCCATTCAATGTGATCATCCACAATCAGTACCACGTTCCTGCCTTCTCCCCATATCCCCTGACTCCGCTATCTTCAAGAGCTGTATCTAGCTCTCGTGAAAGTATCCAGAAAAACGGCCTCGTTCGCCCTCTAAGGCAGAGAATTCCACTGTCTCACAACTCTCTGCATGAAAAAATGTTTCCTCAGCTCCGTTCTAAATGGCTTACCCCTTATTCTTAAACTGTGGCCCCCGGTTCTGGACTCCCCCAACATCGGAAACATGTTTCCTGCCTCTAGCGTGTACAAACCCTTAATAATCTTATACGTTTCAATATGATCCCCTCTCATCCGAAAAAGGTTGATGAAGGCAGAGCTGTAGATGTTGTGTACATGGACTTTAGCAAGGCGATCAACAAGGTGCCGCATGTTCGGCTGCTCTGGAAGGTTAGATTTCATGGGATCCAAGGAGAGATAGCGGAATGGATAGATGCTGGAGAAACTCAGTGGGTGAGGCAGCATCTATGCAACGAAGGAAATAGGCAACGTTTCGGGCCGAAACCCTTCTTCAGACTGATGTGAGGGTGGGAGGGTGGGGGGTGGGAGAAGAAGAAAGGAAGAGGAAGAGCCATTGGGCTGAGGGAGAGCTGAGAAGGGGAGGAGAAAGTAAGGATTAACTGAAATTAGAGAAGTCAATGTTCATACTGCTGGGGTGTAAACTACTCAAGCGAAATATGAGGTGCTGCTCCTCCAATTTCCGGTGGTCCTCTAGCCATGGAGGAGGCCCAGGACAGAAAGGTCGGATTCAGAATGGGAGGGGGAGTTGAAGTGCAGGTGCATTGTTCCTTGAAGGTCGAGTCGCAGGTAGATAAGGTGGTCAAAAAGGCTTTTGGCACTTGGCCTTCATCAGTCAGAATATTGAGTTTAGAAGTTGGGAGGTCATGTTGCAGTTGTATAAGAGGTTGGTGAGACCGCATTTAGAATATTGTGTTCAGTTCTGGGCACCATATTATAGGAAAGATATTGTCAAGCTTGAAAGGGTTCAGAAAAGATTTATGAGGATGTTGCCAGGACTAGAGGGTGTGAGCTATAGGGAGAGGTTGAGTAGGCTGGGTCTCTATTCCTTGGAGCGTAGGAGGATGAGGGGAGATATAGAGGTGTACAAAATCATGAGAGGAAAAGATGCATAAAGTATTTTACCCAGAGTAGGGAAATCGAGGACCAGAGGACATATGTTCAAGGTGAAGGGGAAAAGATTTAATAGGAATCCAAGGGAATCCAATAGGAATCCCACTTTTTCACACAGAGGGTGGTGGGTGTATGGAACAAGTTGCCAGAGGAGGCAGTTGAGGCTGGGACTATCTAATCGATTAAGAAACAGTTGGACAGGTACATGGATAGGACAGGTTTGGAGGGTTATGGACCAAGCGCAGGCAGGTGGGACTAGAGTAGCTGGGACATTGTTGGCCGGTGTAGCTGAGTTGGGCCGAAGGGCCTATTTCCACACCGTATCACTCGATGACAAAACAAGAGAGAGAGAGAGAATGAGAAAACGAGAGAGAACAAGAAAAGGAAGAGAAAAAAACAAGAGAAAATGAGAGAGAAAAGGAGAGAGAAAACGAGAGAGAGAGAGAGAGAGAAAAGGAGAGAGTGAGAAAAGGAGAGGGAGAGAAAAGGAGAGAAAATGAGAGGAGAAAGGCTGGACATCATTTGATAAGAAACAGGAGAAAAATGAGATACAGGATCGATAATCTCGACCTTCCTCTCCCTGCCGTCGCCCCCTCTCTCGCTCGCTCTGCTCGCTGCTCGCGCTTAGCGTCTCTGCCTCTCTCTACCGCGCTGCGCTTCTCGCTCTCTCGCTCTCTCGCTCTCTCTCGCTCTCTCTTCGCTCTCTCTCGCTCTCGCTCTCTCGCTCTCTTCTCGCTCTCTCTCTCTCTCTCCCCTTCTCTCTCTCTCCCCTTCTCTCTCTCTCCCCTTCTCTCTTCCCAGGCCAGAGATAGAGAGAACTCACAGCTTTTTTTTCCAATGGAGGTCAATGTCGTATGCTGAAGGAGGTCTTGTTTGAAAAGATACAGCATCGAACTAGCCCCTTCGCCCACCGAGTTCATGCTGACCATCAATCACCCATTCACACCGGGCTCTATGTTTTACCGATTTCCCATTCACTCTCTATTTGCTCGAGATAATTTAGAGGCCAATTAGAGGCAAAGTCCACAAGTTAGCACCAACGCAGGATCAAACCCAGATCTTTCGCCCTGAGGCAGCAGCTCTACCAGCTGCTACACTGTGCCGCCCATTCATGACATGCGTTCTTGGGATTCTTAAAACTAAATTGATTTTCGATTTCTCAGGCAGTACATTGAGATTTTATTCCTAAAGCTCTAAAGGGTTAAGGGGCTGTCCCACTGTACGAGCTAATTCAAGAGTTCTCCCGAGTTTCCCCGATTCGAACTCGGAGAATTACGGTAATGGCCGCTCGTAGGTACTCGGGGCTCCCGTGGACATTTTTCAACATGTTGAAAAATCTTCACGAGTCTTCACGAGCTTACCGCGTTTCCCGAGTACCTGCCGTTAGCGTTACGAGCCGCTAAGAGACGCCCCGAGCTCCAACGCACCCGCCACGTACATTCTACGTGCTTACCATTAGTTTGATCTTTTTTTAAACTCGGGAGAGCACTTGAATTACCTCGTACAGTGGGACAGCCCCTTTATTGATTATTTAATTTGAGAATTTGTATATCCAAGAACTCCATAACATTAATTGAATTGAGGTGCTATCAGTGAGATGAGGATCAAAGAAAATTGACAGGCTTAATAGAGCACTATAAACACTTCACATTTAGAAAGACACTCGTATTTACACTTGTATATTTATTAACAAAAAATGCCTCAAGAGCTACTCAGAATAATTTAAAAATAGATACTATACCAAAGAACATAAAGCAGTGGCCAAAATCTCATACTATAAAATGAGATCAAAGAAAGAGACTAAGTGAAATTCAGGTCAGACAGATTCAGAGAAGGAATAAATAAACAAAGTTGGTTGCACAGGGGAAGAGTCTGAGAATGGGCTCAACTGGGGAGTTCTCGAAAGAACTGCCAACAACCGAGTGAGGTGGAGGACCTCCCTGAGGAGCAAAGGGCTTAAGAAGAGAAGAAGAAGACAGGATCCAAGATGATTAAAGAGTTTAGGGACAGGTGCATTGCTAAAACAAAGAGCCCAAAACTCAGCCCACCAAAAGAAAGGTCAGCAGAGTTTCAAGCAGGGTGAACAGTGTTACAATATACAGGTCCACCACTGATTTTCCAGCATCCTTTGTTCCAAAGCCTTTATGGATTGTCCTTTTCCAGACCAGAGGTCACGGCCTCAGAGGAGTCCAACGGTATCGGAACGGTCTGACTGGGCAGCCGAGGAGCCATGATATTGGCCTGAAAAGCCGCATGGTGCAAATTCAACCAGCCAATCGGCCACGGAAGTCAGCTATGATCTGCCAGCTCCGACTGGGCCAGAGTTCCAGAGACCCGGCCACAGGGGGCAAATTTGGCCCGTTGATCGTGGCGTAACTCCTGATGAGGTCAGAATCGGCTGCCTCACCCGACCTAATGTCACATTTTCGGGGGAGGTTTGTGTGGATGGGGAATTTCAAGTGCTCTCTTGTAATTTTGTCTGGGTTAAAGGAAGTGCCAGACCACCAACTGCTAGAGAAACAATGGTGAACCTGTACAAGAACAATTTGACACCAGGAATCAGCATGTGTTTGTGGCAGACACCAATTCCCAATGGGTATGATTATTGCATAAAAGGACTGCAGTGAAATAAAGATCCAAGAGTTCCATCTTCCCTGATGGATTTATCGCTTGGCCTTGCCAAACATCATGTCAACAATGATCTCGAACAGTACAACACAATTTCTCAACTTTGCAAGTCTATCATTGTGAAATCAATCCCAAATCTTTTTCTTAATAGCTTAATTATTGGTAGTATTTTCTGAAAGTTATCTCTGTAGCCTAGCCACATTTCCATTTATTTTACTTTTCCATTGTTTACAATGTTTCGGATGAGTCTATTATTCCTCGAGGGTCAATCTGAACCGCAATCTTCTTTTGCAGCTTCATGTTGAAATCCCCACAGAACTCATCATTTCAAGTCAAGTCAAGAGAGTTTATTATCATGTGTCCCAGATAGGGCAATGAAATTCTTGCTTGCTGCAGCACAACAGAGTATTGTAAGCATAAATACAGAACAGATCAGTGTGTCCACATACCATAGAATATGTATATATACTCATAATAAATTGTCTGTCCTCGGACTGAGTGTGGAAAGTTACCATCCGTGCACATGCAGTTGAGACCTAACTGCACATTTATGTCACAAAAGAAAAGTGACCACAGGGCTTTATTCTACAATTCAATGTTACCAGAACTTCAATCATCTTGCAGCCATCAAAACAATTAAATACATTTAAACTAGAGGTTGGCCTGGAATGCATTGGCAAGACAAATTAACATTTTAATAACATGAGCGACGGTTTCAGCAGCAGAGAAACAGACGTTGGGGAAGGGGAGGGCAATCTTATCGAGATGAAAATTGGAACAATTTCTTTATAAAGCTTGGTGTCCATTTTCACATCATGATCAAAACCCTAGTACATGCAATGTGTTTTGAAAGAGAATAATAATCTAGGGTGATTTAAAAGTTATTTATTTAATAACATAAAGTAAAAAGGACCCAATAGCTTGAACAATAACAATAAATTACCTGTGAATTCAAGTTTCCAACATAAATGGTTCTTCTAATTTCTTCAATCTTGGAAGGGTCGACGTTGCCCATTGTGGGAGGTTGTGAGCTTAGTCCTAACGCTGTTAGGGATGGATCGAGTCCAGCTTGAAGTGCTCCCAGTGTAGTAATAGGGACAGAACCAACAATAGTCCCCACTGCACTTGCCGTTACTTCAACACCAGTAATCTGTCAAATAAAACATGTAGCTCAAGAATTATTGAGCACGTTGTAAAAAAAAAATGTTACTAAGCCATCCCTCGCAAAAAAAAAAGACATTTTCTTTCAAATCATGCTGCACATGCTGACATTTTGAACATTATGTGAAAATGGACACCAAGCTTAAAGAAATTGTTCCAATTTCCATCTCAGCCCTGCCTAGCCCTGTCTCTGTGTTAGTTCAACTGTTGCTGAAATCCTCGGTCATGTATTTATAGGTTGATTTTGGCCATACCAATGCACTCCAGGCCAACCTCCAAAGTCCTTCATTTCATCCTTTGCAGGTTTTCCAAAACTCTGCTGCACCCACTCACTGATCAGTCTTATGTTTGCAGACCGACGATCCTTTCCGACTGAGCCACATGCCACTTGCTGAAGGAGATAGTTTTAGTTTGAGGTCCTGATGCTGGGTCTTGATCCAAAATGTTGACTATCCCTTTGGCTCTAAAAAATGATGCTTAACTAACTGAGTTTCTTCAGCAGTTTACACTCGGCTTTAAAATGTTCACTCTAGCTTCCAAGGTCATGCTCTTCCTTACCTCTAATGTCATGCAGTTTACAAACTTCAGATATGTTCCTTCATCCAATTCTGCCAATCCATCAGATCAACATTTGGTTCATCTACCATTGGTATTTGTGGCTTTTGGAGGCAGATTCGTAAGGCTCTGGCACCCCCTCCCTCAACCTTTCCATTTTTCTATAGTTCTTTTATCTTTTAAAGTCCTCCTCAAAACCCATCTCTTTAACCAAGTTTTTGGTCACCTGTTCTAACATTTCTTAACATGGCTCAGCATCAACTGATTTTTGTATAACATTTCGCTGTAGATTCCTGGGACATTTTACTTGAAGTGTTACAGTGCGAAATGTATTTGTGCCGTCTTATTCCCAGCTAGGCCTGTCATTTTATCTTGGGTAATTTTGAGGTTTTCCAAACCTCAGCTGCTTCTAGTGTATTTGGTACAATTTTTATTCACCCATTGATCGTAGGAAGAGAATGAGAATAGAATGAAAAGTGTGAAGATGAAGTGCACTCAAAAGACAGTGACAACATTCGTCTACAATCTATCACATGCATTCCCTCTGTGGTCTCAACCACCCTCCTGCAACCTAAATCCCAGTTGTCTTTTCACGTTCCCATGTCTGATGAAGGATCCTTGCCTGGACCATTATCTCTACTTCTTTCCCCATTGCGCTGCTTGACGTGAAGTCAAATTTTAAACATCTACCATTAAAAATCCCTTAAAGTCTATCTTTTAGCAAGGAGATGAGATGGAAGGAAGACGTTCTTTTAGGAAGGAGATGAGGAGGAATCTTTGGTCAGAGGGTGGTGAATCTGTGGAATTCTTTGCCACAGAAGACTGTGGAGGCCAAGTCAGCGGATACACAGTGCCCTCCATAATGTTTGGGACAAAGACCCATCATTTATTTATTTGCCTCTGTACTCCACAATTTGAGATTTGTAATAGAAAAAAAATCACATGGTTAAAGTGCACATTGTCAGATTTTAATAAAGGCCATTTTTATACATTTTGGTTTCACCATGTAGAAATTACAGCAGTGTTTATACATAGTCCCCCATTTCAGGCCACCATAATGTTTGGGACACAGCAATGTCATGTAAATGAAAGTAGTCATGTTTAGTATTTTGTTGCATATCCTTTGCATGCAATAACTGCTTGAAGTCTGCGATTCATGGCCATCACCAGTTGTTGGGTGTCTTCTCTGGTAATGCTCTGCCAGGCCTGTATTGCAGCCATCTTTAGCTTATGGGGGCCAGCCCCTTCAGTTTTCTCTTCAGCATATAAAAGCCATGCTCAATTGGGTTCAGATCGGGTGATTGACTTGGCCACTCAAGAATTTACCATTTTTTAGCTTTGAAAAACTCCTTTGCTGCTTTAGCAGTATGTTTGGGATCATTGTCTTGCTGTAGAATGAACCGCCGGCCAATGAATTTTGAGGCATTTGGTTGAACTTGAGCAGATAGGATGTCTATACACTTCAGATTTCATTATGCTACTACCATCAGCAGTTGTATCATCAATGAAGATAAGTGAGCCAGTACCTTCAGCAGCCATACATGCCCAGGCCATAACACCCCCACCACTGTTTCACAGCTGAGGTGGTATGCTTTGGATCTTGGGCAGTCCATTCTCTCCTCCATACTTTGCTCTTGCCATCACGCTGATATGTTCTTCGTCTCATCTGCCCACAAGATCTTTTTCCAGAACTGTGGTTGCTCTGTACAGTACTTCTTGGCAAACTGTAACCCAGCCATCCTATTTTTGCGGCTAACCAGTTTTGCGGCATCTTGCAGTGTAGCCTCTGTATTTCTGCTCATGAAGTATTCTGCGGACAGTGGTCATTGACAAATCCACACCCAACTCCTGAAGAGTGTTTCTGATCTGTCGGACAGGTGTTTGGGGATTTTTCTTTATTATAGAGAGAATTCTTCTGTCATCAGCTGTGGAGGTCTTCCTTGGCCTGCCAGTCCCTTTGCGATCAGTAAGCTCACAAGTGTTCTCTTTCATCTTAATGATATTCCAAACAGTTAATTTTGATAAGCCTAAGGTTTGGCTGATGTCTCTAACAGTTTTATTCTTGTTTCTCAGTCTCATAATGGCTTCTTTGAGTTTCATTGGCACAACTTTGGTCCACATGTTGATAAGCAGCAATAAAAGTTTCCAAAGGTGATGGAAAGACTGGAAGAAAGACGGTGCTGAGAGCTCTCTTACACCTGCATTAAGGAGGCAATTAAACACACCTGAGCAATTACAAACACCTGTGAAGCCATGTGTCCCAAATATTATGGTGCCCTGAAATGGGGGGACTATGTATAAACACTGCTGTAATTTCTACATGGTGAAACCAAAATGTATAAAAATGCCCTTTAATAAAATCTGACAGTGCACTTTAACCACATGTGATTTTTTCAAATGCAAATCTCAAATTATGGAGGGCACTGTATTTGTGGCAGAGATAGATTCTTGATTAGTACGGGTGTCAGAGCTTATGGGGAGAAGGTGGGAAAATGGGGTTAGGAGGAAGAAATAAATCAGCCATGATTGAATGATGGTTGACTTGATGGGCCGAATGGCCTAATTCTTCTCCTATCACGTATTAACTTTTTAACTGAGCTTTTGATATTTGCCCCAGTAAATGTTTAGGTGATTCAGCGTTAATTGTTGTTTGATACTGCTTCTAAGAAGCACCTTGTGTTAGTTTTCTTTGCTAAAGGGGCCATATAAACACAAACCTTTTTGCAAGGTGAATGACAATAAACATGCCAAAGGAAATGGTTTAACAAAATACTGAAAGAGGAGATATATTGGCAACATCAGAATGTGGGGCAAACAGAAGGGATGACACATATGGTGGAGAATATTACATGCATCACCCCTTCCTACAGCCCAGATTTTGAACTCTCACGGAACCATTGGCTTGCAGACCCATTGTTTCCAGAAATCACCATCGGCAGTTAACCCACCACAAGCTGCCCGTCCCCTTTACAAAATGTAACATTCAACATTACACAAACAAAACAATTGGCGTCTACATTAACATCAAACGTTGTGGCTGTCATTTGCTAGGCTTCCACTGAACTCCAATATGTACAATAAAAATGTTCGCCAGACACTTTAGGCTTCAAAATATCACTCACTGAAGCAAGAGGGCTTGAAGTAGGTATTGGGAGCAACCCTGCACCGGGTATCAGTCCTGTAACAGAAGGGGCAGGAGCCAAAAGGGGCAAGGCTTTGGTTTCATCTGGGATTTTACCTGTGAAAGAAACAAGACAATTACTTAAGATAATGGAAACTAAAAAAAAAAGATTTTTTTTTTGCTCCCCATCTCAATATCACAGATTGACTAGTCTGAGAGCTCACTTCTAGATCCTTCCAAATACATACAAACATAAAGATGTCTTTTAACCTACTCTGTAATAAAATTAAAAGCGCAAAACTGTATGCAACCATATATTACAGGAAAAATTGTTTTAATAATTAAAAATGTAGACAATAATTTAACACTTTGAGCTATGGTCACCTGTACTTGAAACTTATTGGTCATGTACCATACGATATCAAGCATGGACGTTTTCCCCAGGCGATCACTCTCAGTGTTCGAAAGTTGTGTTACACACGACAACCGTTCATGTTGGCTGCATCACTACTAGCACACAGAACATCAGATACAGAAAAGAAGAACATTTTTTAAAATTCTTTTTTTAGTCCCCAATAAAATGACACACAGCCAAAATCCGAGAACTGATATAAAAACCAGTTAAACACTCAAAGCAAGAAACCATCATTGTTTACTTATGAGGTTACAAATGTTTCATGTAACTCATTTCTCCTTGAATATCAGTGTTAAAACTTGCACTTCTAAAATCTGATATCTGATTACCCGATTGGGATGTCAAAAGAGTACAAATGTGCGTCGGCACAAATGATTTCACAGTGAACTGGATGCCAGTTACTGTGAGAAAAAAATGGGCTGGACTAAATGCATTTTCAGCTGCATGTAGGTGACTGAAAAGTGGCTTTTTAAAAATGTTTTCCTCCCTTCTATCTCCACATACAACAAAATGGGCGGCATCTCCTCCCTCCTGACCCTGTGGTCTATGTGACCGCTACTAGCTCATTTTTCCAGAGCTCGGCATTGACATGGATCTGCTAAAATAGATCCTGTCCTTGTAAAGTAACTGCAGAATGGGGAAAATGGTGCAAGGCACAATCTGAACCAAGTCTCTGTTGATTGAGAGCCGTTTCTAAATCTGGAACTCTTGTCTCTAGGCAAAAATCAGGTTATTACATTCATACCAATATGAGAAATAATTGGCTTTATTTGCCTTAGAGAAAAAATTAAATGCGATAAATAGGAGCTAAATTAAAAAAACTTGTACAAACATATAGTAATTATTTCTTTTAAACTAATTAATTATATTGAGCAGAAATGCTGCTAAACAGATATTGCCATTGACCTGTCAAAGGATGCCGCATTTAACTGAGATTAAAAATGGATGTTAACAGCATTACTGGCCTTATCAATTGTTCAATTCTATAACCTGTGTGTGGGGCAAAAAGAAACCCAGCCAGGGCTGCTACTTACTCAGCTGTGTATAGCTCAGAATATGACACTGAATTGTCATTAACTATGAGATAAAGAATCAAATGAGGGTTAGGATAGTAAGGGAGAAAGGGGAAATGAGAAAATGTAAAAGAACCAAGTAAGCGGGAGAATGTCATAAGTATCGGCATGAGAAAGAGAACAAAGGTAGAGAGGGAGTGAAAAGATTAATGCGTTTAGAAAAAGAGAGATGTTAACAGAAGCAAATTATTACATAGGGAGATAGCACCAAAAGATAGCAAAATTGTAAACATATCTGTGATAAAACAATTCATTATTTTGTTATGTCTAAACCACGGGAGTTTCACTGGCTACATTTCTTGCAGAGAGAACTATTGCAGTAACATTATCAGGTTAGTTGCATATTTGCTAAAGTTAGAGGAGCTTTGTAACTACTGAATTTCATTTTGTTTCCATGCTTCAAAATCTCAACTGATCTGTAATTATTTATTTTCAAAAAGTCAAGAAAAATGTTAACTAACAGATTCATCCCAACGTGCACAGGAAGATGTAGAATGGCTGGATTGCAGAGATCATGCAAAATTTAAAAGGAGGATTTAATTTAAATTTGTTTTTAAATCTATTTCCCATTTGAATGCTGCTGGGCCACTGCTCAGATGGCAGCTATGCTGACCAACGGCGCAGAGGGAAAGCAAGTCGCAGGGTGGTCGATGGCTGGTCACGAGACGAAGTTGAGCTAATGTTCAGTAAAATTAGCAGGGGGAAGAGTTGGTGGTGGTGGAAGAACGGAACCTCAAGCAATCGTGAGTGAACACGTAGTTGCGAGAACGCCGAAGACTGCTCCCTGGCTCACAAAGAATAAAGGGGGACTAAACCAGTGCCTACTTCCACTTCCTTTTCATTGCCAGGACACCCAATGCATAGGAACACCACACAAAGCCAAATTTTCAATTAGACTCAACTGCACTGTAAGAACAAAGTCAAAATATTTTCCAAATGCTTTCCAAAGCGGGGTGTAATCGCCACAAGTCGCACCAGCACAAAATCATTTGAATTGGATAGACAAGTGGCAGATTTGAAGCACGTCATGCACATTTGTTAGCTTATCCCCTTGGCCGTCATCTATTGGAGATCTTTTTGATCCTGCTTCTCACAATAACAAAATACAATGCTGCTCAATGGAACTGAATAAAGGGGACAACAAAAAGCTTTCCAACAAGCCTTTCTTGTTCACAATATTTTATTTTAGGAGAAATTTGCTGGTTTTCTACTAGGATCCAAATTTATTTGGGCTTTCCTATAAAATTCTGTCTATGGTTGGATGTCAATGGGCAAATGCTAAACATAGGCTGCATCGTGTCCAGAGGAAAGAGAATACATCACTACTCGTTTCCATCTATTCTTCTGCAAGTATATCAACCCATGTCACCATGGATTATTGGAAAATCTTTGAGCAGCAACTCCATTTATAAGTGTGAGTCGACAATACATCCAAGTTGCTTCATAATGACCCTCCAGTTATAGTATCAAACTAGAAAAATTATCTTTGTGGTTATCACTGAAATTTAAATTATTTTAGAGTTTTAGTTTAATATATTTACATACAGTAGTCATTATTCAAAACATAGTTTTTAATACCAGATCAATCTAACGCAACTGTTTTCTCAAAGCAAAGGAGCTCTACCAAGGAGTTCAGTGAGGCAATTCCTTTGAAATCTGGTAGTCTTGTAGACTTGGAAAGAGCAGGGTCGAACTTTCACATGAAGTCACAAGTCCATGAATTGCATTTAAAACCACATGGATGAATTCAGAGTATGGATAATATTCTGTATTATTGTACTGTATTATTCTCCCATGGCAGAAGTAAAGTGAATTGATGTTTCCAGCAAAACATTACATTTCTTTCTCTTTTCACAGATGCTGCCTGACCCAATGAGAATTTTCATCAGTTTGCTTTCATTAACCAACTTTGGTGATCAGAGCACATGTATAAATAATAGCTTTGAGTATACACCATAGAGCTTTGGGCACCAATTTGGGCACTAAATTTTAGGTTGTAATTTTTTTTTAAATCAAGGATTCGTCAATTGAGACAAATTTTTCCACACATTGTTTCATATCGAGAAACATCAATTCTTACTTCATAAAAGGATATCACCAAGCAGCTAGATTTTAAATATGAAAACAACACCTTAATCCACACGCAGAAAGTATTTTTGGAAATAAAGATCATACTGCATTTAGTCAGTCAAGACGCATGCTCTGCTTTACATCACATGATATTATTGATAATGGAAATAGTGGAAAGAAAGCTATTAAAACAATGACAGATTTTGGAGTGAATGGGGAACACAGCCATTGTTTCTGTGAAGGCATGATACACACGCAAGAAATCAAGCTCATATTTTTTTACTAAATGCATACTATGCAGTTAAAAAAGTCACTTATTGGAGCTCTGAAGCTGAATTATACTAGTTCGGAAAAGTGCATATGGAATAAAATAGTTTTTTTTGCTAGGGCATTCAAATGTTGCTCATAAAAGTTAGTTACATTATTTTTTTTGCTTCTACACAAATAAGTAGATAGCTATCATTTACACAAAACAGGGAACAGGATTTCTCTGCAGCATTCACAGTCAATGGTGTGGAATCAACAAATGAAATGTCTCAAATCAATTGGAAATTTCAATGCCTTACATTAAGTTCACAAGTAATTTTGTGGAAAACAAACACTTATAGTTTAAAGCAAGTTATGGCAAAATGCAACAAGGTTAAATAACACAGATATACATTTATCTTGGAATTTTAATAAATTCTACCACATCTAAAAAAATTGTCTCCCAATATAAACATACGTACACCACCCACACACTGCATATCAGGAACTGATTTCATTTAACAGTATTTTTGTTAGAGAACATTAACAAACAGCACAGAAACAGAAAAGGATTAAAATGCCTAAAGAGAAGACGCATACAAGGGACAAATAAAAAAGACAGGGCATCCATCTTGGAAGAGGTCGGCAGGCAGTCTCCAGTCATTATTCCCCCCGTGAAGGCTTTGCTTGGTTGGCAGCAATAGTGGCATGGCAAACAATGCCTACAGTAGGCAAGTGCACAGGTCTGCCTTCGCCAGTCTAGTCATCTACTAATGCACACACATCACAGAGAAAACATACAAAACCAAATTAATATTGGTACTGGGATTCCATCTACCATTCAATATGGCTAATAAAGAAAAACCTTAAATTAATTAGAACGTATTTCAAATTACTGGCAAACATTATATACCTGCAGGAAAAGGACCAGCCACTGATTTGGCTTATATTAAAGAAATGTAGCTATTTATTGCTCAAAAACCCTTAATACTGAAACACCTTCTAGAATTGCAACGCAGTGCCACATAAATAACGTAAAACAATTAAATAAGGCTTAGATTACTTAAGCTGAACAGAGACTATGTTTTTGTGTACTTGTCCAAAACACAAACATCCATTTATTCCTACAAGATGGCAAACTCCATTATCATTGAAATGGCACAGAAAGTCATAAACTATAAATTTTAATTCTCAATTATTACCAGAATGTGAATTTCAAAGAAATATACAAAGAATTAAACCTTTGAAAAAGTTCATTTAATGTTAATTCTAAATATGCTTTTTAAACTAACCCTTTATCTGCCAAACCAATTTTGCAATCTATCCAATAACCTCAGCAGGGCAGCATCTGTATTAATAACAGTTAACTGTCCAAGAAACTATTTGAGAGATAATGATATAGACTGTTCTCAAAGCCACACCCTCAAAACATGTACTATACTAATGAAATCTTAATGTAATTACGATGTGAACATAAGGTCCAATATTATAATTCCTCCCATAAGCTATCGACTCAAATACTGTGCTGGATGCAATTACATCTAGATTTTACTGGAAGATGCAACTGATGCAAACTAATTGAATCTGCGAAAGCCAGCTAATATTATTAACCTCTGCAGCCAGTTAGCATCATTATTTGTAATTGAGTGTGGAAATACACTCATATTTTCAATAATGTTAATTCGAAAGTATAAAACTTTACAATCCATTTTCCTATTGTGCTGGCTGCTGACTTTTCCAGCTTTTACAAAATAAATTTAATTTTGTTTATTTTGTGCTGCATTTGTGCATTTTGCAATCTTAGTTTCCTATTTACTAATTTACAGGGGAAAAGGGGCATATTGAAAATGAAAATTGGTATCACATTAATAAATAGTTTTGTTCAAGTACAGGATATCCACAACTAACTACATTTTAATTAATGTTTTAGAATTAAATAGGCAGTATAACTTTATTACTTCTGAACAAATTGCGTCCAAGTCCTTGTTCAAAAGAAAAGGGTAAACATTGATAGTTATTTGTCAGAGCTGTTTCACTTTATTTAGCTCTCTGTCATGTTACTGTCCGTGAAACAAGTTCTGCCGACAAATCTGCTAGATTTTCTGCAGCTTGACACAGCTCCTGGAAGGGTTGTCCCTTGTTTAAAATGATGTGTCATGACTAGTTTGTAGGCTAACTGAATTTTAGCAAAAGCAAGCATCAGAACAAATCGTAAAAATTTTTTTTAAAGACTGAAGCTATATGATGCAATATTAGTAATTAATCCATTCAAACAAGGTTATGACATTTCTTGCATGTTATTTTAAGAGGATATCCACAAGAGTGGACTACAATATCTTTGCCAAATAAAGTAGGGCATTCAGACTGATTACTAATACTGCATGTTATAAGTTACAACCCAAGTCTCCTTTTACTCTGTTAGCCTGTATTTGAAACACCGTGAAACAACTGAATATTGGTCAGAGACATTTGCTGAGGAAAGAGAATTGGATGTGGAAGTGGGCTTTGGGTGTATGGATTCAATCACAGAATAAGAATACTGTTTTCCCTGTTGAAAATCTTTTTTAGGAATGCTGTTAATGCAATATATATGGTGCCTTAAAAAATATCTACTTTTTTTATACCTCAATATGGAAATATTGATGTGACAAAAAGAATATGTAGTAACACTTGATAACAGAATAATCTCTGTTAAATAATAAAGACCACTGTCCACTTCCAGGAAACTTTTCCTCAGCTAAAAAGAGAATATATGATTAAAATAAGTCCAACAGCTGATGAATTTGCAACAAAGCCGTAAATACCTACCTTCATTAAATGGTACAACAATCAGGCCTCTGTCTATAAAAACCACGTTTGTTAGATGCTGGGCCACACCAACACTCACGGGATCGTGATATTTAATGTAACATACCCTTGACGAAACTGGGATAGGCGAATTGCTGCAAGACAGAAAAGGGCAGAATTAGTTTATTAAAACTGTTACAAACATGCTATAACAAATTCAGTACAGTTGGAACTTCCACTTCATTTGCACTCACCATCCGCAATAAAACATTGTGAAACATCGAACAAGTTGGCAATTAGGAAAGGGCGAAATCACAGTTAAAGTTGAGGCAGAAAAGGTTTAGTTTACTGATACAGCGCAGAAACAGGCCCTTTGGCTCACTGAGACCGCGCCGACCAGCGATTCCCGTACACTAACACTATCCTACACACACTAGGGTCAATTTACAATTATAGCATTCCAATTCGCCTACAAACCGGTACATCTTTGGAGTGTGGGAGAAAACGGGAGATCCCAGAGAAATACCGCACAGGTTACAGGGAGAACGTACAACACCATACAGACTGCACCAATAGTCAGGATCGAATCTGGGTCTCTGGTGTTGTAAGACAGCAACTCTACTGCTGCGCCACCGTACCATTCTCATGACATGGGAGAGATGCGAAAGTAGCTCCAAATTGCTGATCAAAATTACTCAGAAATCGCACCCTTATAGGCCATTCTCACGTTACGAGCTGACACAAGAGGTAACCCGAGTTAAACCTCGTGGTAATAACGTACGATTAACGTACGGCATTCGTGGACGCAACGTAGTGCATCGTGGCGCTAACTGCAGGTTCTCGTGTAACTTGTCTACTCTTGCAAAAAATCAAATATGTTTGAAATTTTCCACGAGTCAATTTTACTCTTGTGGTTAATAATTGAAACATTTTAACTCGATTTAAGAACGTAGTGGCCCGTGCGTTTACCTTAGTGTATCGTGAGTCTACCGTGGGAACTCTTTAACTCAGCGGGCAGGCAGCAGCAGAATGTCGCTCCCTTCAGTTTCCCAGCAACAGTCACCTGCCACGCGAGAGAGATCATGCACTGTCTCCTTTGCACGTCGGTGTTTCTGTCTTTCTCCACTCATTGTTGGCCCCATCTGTCACCACCCCCACCTACACCCCTCTGCTTCCCGGCCATGTGTGTGACCCCTTCCCTCCCCTCTCCAGCTCCCCGCCCATTGCACCGGCGCGAGGGCTTTGCACTGTCTTCACGTCGGCGATGCCAGCAGGTCCGTGCCAGTCACCAGAGGCGTCAGGACCAATGGGACATCGACCCCCAGACCCACTGCAAGCACGGAGAACCCAGAGACCCACAGCCAACAGCAACTCCAGCCCAGCCCCGCTCCAACTCCAGAGGAACCCGGGTTGCGGATGAGGGGGCACAGCTCGGACTGTGGGCGAACTGCCATTTGTCGCCGTAGCGGCCCATCGGGGAGCAGGTTCCTGTTGGTCCAGACGTCTCCAGCCACCCCCCTGTACAGGAGCTGAGACTGGGAACTGTACCGCCCTTGCAGGTGAGCAGGAGAGTGTGGTTGTTTGCAGTTGCAGAGGGAGGGGGCAAGGGCAGTACAGTTCCCAGTCTCAGCTCCTGTCCAGGGGGGTGGCCGGAGACGTCAGGACCAACGGGACACCGACCCCCAGGCCCACTGCAAGCACGGAGATCCCAGAGACCCACAGCCAGCAGCAACTCCAGCCCAGCCCCGCTCCAACTCCAGAGGAACACACTCCCCGTAGGGGCAGAAGCTAATGGTGTGCAAGGTACATCTTGTTCTTGGGGTGGCGGATGAGAGGGCGCAGCTCGGGCTGTGGGCGAACTGCCACTTGTCGCCGTAGCGGCCCATCGGGGAGCGGATTCCTCTGGAGTTGGAGGGGGAGGGGGGTATTGTGCTGTTTGATCGCCCCTTGCTATCCCAGGGACAGGGAGACACAGCGGCTTTTGAGACTGGTGGGCAATCACTTCCAAAGTTCTGCCCACACAGTCAGTACACCTCTCCTGCACTTGTCTCCCGCACTAAGATCACCCCGCAGGGAATGATCCCAGCCTAACCCAAGAGCCATGTCACCCCAGACAGATTAATGACGCCCCCCCCCCCCCCCCCCAACCTCTCTCCATCTAAACTCATGCCTGGGCACCAAAGCAACTCAGGAGGCGAACCTTGAGTCCGTCTCACAACAATCTGATGTGCACCACCGTCCACATTCAAAGATTTAATCTCCCGTCTCCCCGCAGTGTGTAGATATGGCAGTAAATTCAATTAAAACATATCAAACCTGTGTGTTTCAAACAAATCATAAGTATAACTGCTCTGGCATTGGATGGTGCGCATTTTCCCTTTGTAGGTCACATCAATAGATGCAGCCGCTCTGAATTATATCTTTAAAACAAAGCCACAGGATGGAGAGGTCTTCTTTAACACTGTTGCTTATTAAAACATAACACTGTTGCTTATTAAAACAAAACTTAAATCAGGATTGGCTCAAGAGTAACTCGGGAGACGAACTGGGAACATCGCAGAAATGACAAGTAAACGGGAAACTGCCGTCTACCCGTGGGAACTCGGTTAAACTCTTGATCTTTCACTTGTTATATCGTGCTCAACCACGACCCCCTCACTCGGGTTACCTCTTGCGTCAGCTCGTAACGTGAGAATGGCCTATTAAGATGTTGACAGCACTGTCAAGGCCAATGTTTAGCGAGTTTCCCCAAAGGAAAGGCATTGTCAAGTAATAATTTGATGTGCCATCTTGGAGACAATATTGTGAACTGCGCCGACATGCAACTGGACTCAGGAAAAGACCAGTCTGGCTCAGATGAGAGGTTTCCTCACTGTCAACACTTACCTGGTGACATGACTCTGCCTGTATGATTGGCCTTAGCCCGTAGATTACTACAATAACATCAAGCAGGTGCTGATGCCAACAGGACACGAGACCAAGTGGAGAGGTGTTCACAGCAAAATATAACTGGATCACAGCATGCAAAGTCACTTCCTCAACTTTGTAGTTAAAATAAAAATAAATGTTTAAGTATTCTTTTTGGTCATATACCAACAATGTATAATCTCACCAATCCAGCATGTTATACTATTACCATGGCCAAGTATTGCTTTAAAATGTTAGCAATTGATGTTTCCTTTATCAGATATGCTGGTTGCTACCTGAAAAGTGCAAGTTTATTTAGTGGCTGTAAATACTTAATTTCCCTTCTATTGACTCCATTTACACCTCACACTGTCTCAGCACGGCCAGCAGAAAAATCATGGACAAGTCGCAGCCTGACCACTCCATTCTTTCCCCTCTCCCATCAGGCAAAAGGTACAGAAGTGTGAAAACGCACACCTCCAGATTCAAGAACAGATTCTTCCCAGCTGTTATCAGGCACTGAACCATCCTACCACAACCAGAGAGAAGTGCTGAACTACTATCTACCTCATTGGTGATCCTCAGACCATCTTTGGTTGGAGACAAAAATGCTGGAGAAACGCAGCGGGTGAGGCAGCATCTATGGAGCGAAGAAAATAGGCAACGTTTCAGGTTGAAACCGTTCTTCAGACTGATGCAAGGGTGGGGGAGGGGGGGGGGGGGCAGGAGGAAGAAAGGAAGTGAAGCCAGAGGGCTGAGGGAGAGCTGAAAAGGGGAGAAGAAAGTAAGGACTACCTGAAATTAGAGGTCAATGTTCATATAGCTGGGGTGCAGACTGCCCAAGCGAAATATGAGGTGCTGCTCCTCCAATTTACGGTGGTCCTCACTCTGGCCATGGAGGAGGCCCAGGACAGAAAGGTCGGATTCGGAATGGGAGGGGGAGTTGAAGTGCTGAACCACCGGGAGATCAGGTTGGTTATTGCGACCGAGCGGAGGTGTTCAGCGAAGCGATCGCCAAGCCTATGCGATCGCCAAGCCTACGCTTGGACTCACCGATACAGAGCAACTGACATCTAGAGCAGCGGATGCAATAGATGAGGTTGGAGGAGGTGCAGGTGAACCTCTGCCACACCTGGAAAGACTGCTTGGGTCCTTGAATGGAGTCAAGGGGGGAGGTAAAGCGATAAGTGTGGCATTTCTTGCGGTTGCAAGGGAAAGTGCCCGGAGAGGGGGTGGTTCGGGTGGGAAGGGACGAATTGACCAAGGAGTTACGGAGGGAGCGGTCTCTGCGGAAAATAGACAGGGAAGGAGATGGGAAGATGTGGCATGTGTGTAACGGCTGATATGGTGGAAGGTGAGGACAAGGGGGACTTTGCCCTTGTTACGAGTGGGGGGATGGGGAGTGAGAGCAGAGTCACGGGGTATAGAAGAGACCCAGGTGGGAGCCTTATCTAGGTAGAAGAGCGGAACCCCCATTCCCTGAAGAATGAGGACATCTCCGATGCCCTGGTGTGGAACACCTCATCCTGGGTGCAGATGCGGTGTAGACGGAGGAATTTGGAGTAGGGGATGGAGTCCTTACAGGAAGCAGGGTGGGAAGAAGTGTACCCAGATAGCCATGGGAGTCAGTGGGTTTATAGTGGATGTCAGTCAGTAGTCTATCACCTGCGATGGAGATTGTACGGTCAAGAAATGGTAGGGAAATGGTCCAGGTGTATTTGAGTGCCGAATGGAAGTTAGTGGTGAAATGGATGAAATCAGTGAGTTGTGTGTGGGTGCAGGAGGTAGCACCAATGCAGTCGTCGATGTAGCGGAGATAGAGTTCTGGGATAGGGCCACTGTACGTCTCGAACAAGGGTTGTTCGGCGTACCCTACAAAGAGGCAGGCACAGCTAGGGCCCATGCGCGTGCCCATAGCTACGCCTTGTATTTGGAGGAAATGGGAGATGTCAAATGAAAAGTTATTACGGGTAAGGACCAGCTCCGCTAGGCGGAGGAGAGTATCAGTAGATGGGGATTGGTTGGTTCTCCGGTCGAGGAAGAAACGGAGGGCTTTGAGACCCTCCTGGTGGGGGATGGAGGTGTAGAGTGACTGGACATCCATGGTGAAGATGAGGGAATGGAGGCCTAGAAAACGGAAGTCCTGGAGTCGGACTTTGATCGGACTTTGCTGGCTTAACCTTGCACTAAACATTATTCCCTTATTATGTATCTATACACTGTACACGGCTCGATTGTAATCATGTATCGTTTTTCTGCTGACTGGATCGCACGCGACAAAATCTTTTCACTGCGCACGTGACAATAAACTAAACTGAACTGATTTCAGATCAATCAGAATTAAGTTTGTGAAGGTAAAGGATTTAGGAAAAACAATATAACTGAATTCTAGTTTTCTTTATACTTCACGATTGGCTTTTGTTCTTTAAAAACCCTTAGCATCCCTAAACCACGGACATGCTTTCAAATACTATTATGTGCAAGATCAATGGAATATAGCTTTCCAAGAAGAGATGGCATTACAGGATCTACCTGCATTTTCCTAATAGCTTACCAGTTTACCCGAGGAGTGGCTAATAAAAAACTTTAAAAAAGATGCAACTATCTTCTGTCCTGTTCAAAATCCAGTGATATTTAATCAACAGTTTCTAAATTTTACCAGCAATCGAGGATAAGACTCAGCCATTCAACCTATTACATTCATGGTTTAGGTTTATTATTTTACACATAGAACCGTACAGCACAGGAACAGACCCTTCGACCCACAATGTTTGTGCCAAACATGATGCCAAGTTAAACTGATCTCATCTGCCTGTACATGATCCATATCTCTCTATTCCCTGCACTTCCATGTGCCAACCTAAAAGCCTCTTAAACGCCACTAATATATCTGCCACGACAGCCCCAGGCAATGCGTTCCAGGCCTCCACCTATGTAAAAAAAACTTGCTTTGCTTTGCAGTGTTGGTCATTTCCACTGAGAGAAAGGTTCTGACTGCCTACCCTTGATGCCTCTCAATTTTATATACTGGCACATATACCTCGCTTTGTTTTGCATGCTATCCAATCAAATCAAATAATACAATCAAGTCAAACTCAAGTACGATAGATAGAGCAAAGGTGAAGATACATAGTGCAGAATATAGTTCTTAGCATTGTAGCACATCAGTTCCATAGACATGAAGTCCAATGACCAGTGAAACTGTCAATTCTCTAGCTGCTTATGGAAAGACTGTTCAGAGGCCTGAAACAGAAGGCCAGAAGCTGTTCCCGAGTCTGGTGGTGCGGGTTTTCATGCTTCTTTATCTTGAATTAAACGGCAGTAGACTTGATAATCCGAATGGCCTAATTCTGCTCCTATCACTTATGACCTCATGACCTTTAGACATGATACCACCGTTGACATTTTTAGTTCACTGCAGACCATTCTTTTTTCCCATTAAATGTCTTACATAGCACCCCCCCCCCCCCCCCCCTGCTTACTGGCATCAACAAGTCATCAGCATGTTTGGTAAATTAACAAAAGTTTAGCAAAGTAAGGAGGACCATAGATCGGAAACAGGTGAGGGGCAACATTTAAGGGAGATGTGCGAGCAAGTTTTTATTTTACAGGGTGCCTGGAACGCAGTGGTGGAGGTCGACACGATGGTGTGGCTCAAGAGACTTCTGGATAGGCACATGGGTGCGCAGGGAATGGAGGAATATGGATTACGTGCAGGCAGTTCAGATATAGTCTTGGCATCATGTTCAACATAGACATTGTGGGACCTATTCTTGTGCTGTACTGTTCTACGTTCCATGTAACAGTCCTTTCAGCTTACGATGTCTGTGCTGAGCATGAGGCCAGGGTCGCGACCCGAAATGTCAGCCATTCCTTCTCTCCGGAGATGCTGTCTGTCCAGCTGAGTTACTCCAGATGTTTGTGTCTATGAGGCCAGGTGAAAATTATTTTAATCTCCCCTGCCTGCACGATCCATATCCCTACATCTCCATATGACTATCCGAAAGCCTCATAAGTGCTATTATTGTATCTGCCTCCATCGCCACCCCCCACCAGCATTTACCAGGCACATACCTCTCTAAAAAAAGCTTGCCCCACACAACTCCTTTAAACTTTGCCCCCCTCACCTTAAAGCTATGTATGTCATTCAGTATTTGACATTTCTACCCTGGGGAAAGGTTTTAACCACCTAACCTACCAATACCACCTCATTTTACATACTCCCATCCCCTCCCTATGCCCATCATCAGTTCAAATACTCATATCCCGTACCCAAGCCTGTCATAATTTTACATACATCTATCCTCTCCCTCTATTTTATATTATCCCCTCCCTTGGCAACTCATAATTTTACACTTCGGTCCCGTCCCTCTGCCTCGTACTTTTACATACTATTATCGCCTCATCATTTTATATACTATCTCCGACCTCTGCCCAACATCATTTTATATAATTCTATCCCCTCATCATTTTATATTCATATCCCTTGCTCCCATTTTAAAATACTCCTGTCTCCTCCCTCTCACTATTTTATATACTCCTATTCCCTCCCTGTACCTCTTTATTTTACCTTCTTCTATCCCCTCCCTTAGCTCCTATCCCGTCTCTCACCATTGTATACTGTCCTGTCTCTCACCATTGTATACACTCCCATTCTCTACCACTCCTATCCCCTACCACTCACCATCTGTACACACCTATACCCTTATCAATGTATACACTCATATCCCCTGCCTCTCACTATTTTACACTCGGAAAATTACACTATTTTCCATTCTTTCAGTATTTTACACTCTCGTATCCTCTCACCATTTTATAAACTACCAGATCTCGAACAATGTTAACTAGTCTGAAGAAGGGTCTCGACCCGAAACATCACCCCATTGCTTCTCTCTTGAAACGCTGCCTGTCCCGCTGAGTTACTCCAGCATTTTGTGACTGTCTTCGGTGTAAACACAGCATCTGTGGTTCATTGCTACACAATGAGTCTACATCTGCCAGGCCTGTGCCTGTCTCCCTGCGACATATAAAACACACAACACACACGCGTACAGCCCAGCGCCGTGTAAAATGGCGGGCGGGACGAGGCAGGAGTGGAGGCCGCCGCCGCCGCCACCACCCGGCCACGGTCCACACTATAGCCCGAGGCTCGACCCGGGCCCACGGTCCACACTCCAGCCGCCACCACTGACGGGAGGCCCGGCCACGATGAAACTCCAGCCCCGGGCGCACGGCCCACACTCCAGCCCATGGTCACACTCTAACCCCGGGCCCAGTCCACACTCCAGGCCCAGGCTGCCGCTGCCACGGCCCATGGTCACACTCTAACCCCGGGCCCAGTCCACACTCCAGGCCCAGGCTGCCGCTGCCCGGCCTCTCACTCACTCACTCACTCGGGAGGGAAGACGCGGAACTCCTCGATGTCTCCCAAGAAGCTGAAGAGGGTGCGGA